>NC_092424.1:24840745-25140745 GCF_036169615.1 Heliangelus exortis | reverse complement strand
CACAGCTGAGTACACTAAGCCCCTGGGGCTGGCCAAATCCTGCAGTAACCCATTTAAAGCTGCTCAATTTGCCCCTTCCCATAATGGCACATGTCGTGGACTTGTTCCTAATGAGCAAAATTCCCACCACACCCTAGGCACTGCTAATGTCCCCCCACGTGGCCTGCAGCCCAAGAAAGGGAGCTCCACAGCTGAACACAGCACCAAAGACAGAAGGGCCCTCAGACTTGTAAGTCTTACTCTTTGTAGTCATTTATTCAGATTTTTGGGGCATAGATTTAGGGAACACAAACACAGATGCCCTCAGAAGTCATCAAAAATGTCTTGTGTAGATGGGAACTGAAAAGAGGTTAGGATTCCTCTGCACCATGCTAGTTTTCTCAGGTTGACAGCCAATACTGACCCTATCCTGTTTTCAAGGACAGTAATGCCAAAAAAGCAGTCACACAAAGAAAAAGCTGTAGTATGTGTCTGCTATTCTATCACATTATGATGCTGATGTATTTACGAAAGTACTTAGTTAAATTAAACTTAGACACCAGCCCAAAGTCCTGCTAGGCATGCCATGAGACTGAAGCAAATTATCTGCAGACTAAAAGGAGGCACCAGTTGCCTCTCATGGCATGGATTCAGCAGAAATCCTCTTCTTGGCATGTGGGATCTGGATGGGTTCCAGAGCAGGGACAAGGTGGAGGTAAGGGGGTCCAGGGTTGCTTTCTTCTCTGCCTCTCCTGTATTTCACAGTGTGACAAGCTCTGTGCAAAGAGGAATGGTGATGGGGGAAAACTGTTCATCACTAATATGTATCCATAACTTCTACAGAGTGTGTAGTTTTGTTGTGCTATGATAAGAAAAATGGAAAGAGGATGGACTAAAAGCAAACCAGTCCTCTTTCCCCTACCTTTTAAAATGTCTGTGTAACTATGTGCGTTTGGAGTCTCACTGGACACTTGAGCAGGCTGTTTTCACACAACATTAATTTCATGGCTGCATTGCTAGTGTGAGGGGTCATACCAGGTAGCAAGCATGTCATACCAGGTAACATGACATGGCTTTTGCAGACTCAGGATAGCTACACATGGGCACCTTGTCATCTGTGATCAAAAAAGCACTTGCCAGAACTCAGTAAAGAGGTATGTAAATAGCTCTTTCCAGACCCCAGTTTTTGAACCACCCCTCATAAGCCTTTATCTGAATGAGTGCTGCAGCACCAAGAAGGTCACCAAGAAGATTAGAAACCCTCTATTTTTTGTATCTGCTTTCCAAAAATTCCTCTAGCAGAAGAGACCTACCCTAGACCAGAGCCACACGGTCTTATAGTAGAGGTCTGAATTGTCCTGATCCCAGAGGTGTAATTTCAGATCTCATGCATCTTATTCATACTCATACATCTGAGAAACACATTTCAGCCACTGACTTCTGAATGCTTCAGCCACCATCTGGAAAGATGGGGTTGCCTTAAAAGCTCCAACCACATAGTGACCTTTGGTAGTTACTCCTGCCATAGCAGGGTTAGAATTTGCGAAGCTGGTTTTAGGCACTTGGCTCCTTCTGGCTTCTAGGGACCCTTGTAAGCCGAGGTTCTTGAGGCATTTCTATGTCAGACACTGTGTAGTAATTCAGCAGGCTGTGTTTACCTAGTGGAACAAACTCTGACATCTCTGCTCCTTGCTGTAACAGTCCCCTTCTTTGTGCTGTTTGACATTTAGAGTCAAATCCTCACCAGGTGACAACTGGTGCCATCACTAGGAAGATGTCTCTTCTAAAAACTCATACTGAAATTCCTTGGAGGCTAAGAGTGTATGTGCTCTAGGACCTCACCTGAACAAGAAGCAGTTTGCTGGAATACAAGGTGTTTGGTATACCTGTAAATAGTATAGACCACTTTTGCCTCAAAATGGCTACAGCCTAAGTGAGATGAGCTTTGCAAAACCTATTTGTACTGATAAGCCATGATTTACTTCATGTCTCTGCAGCAAAATAATTCTCTGGGAAGTTGTGTTCAGTTGTGATTGAAGCTGATAATTTAAATTTAATATAAACAATATTTTCAGGTGAGAAAACATGAATGTATGAAGAGGAGTAACAACAGTTTGCTACAGAGTTCTCAGAGCAGCAGCCCATGATTATTATTAAGGTTTGCTGGTAATGCCACACATGCCCTTGCACACATAGTGCAAGTCTAAATACACTGTTGTTGGGCAGTGGTGGGCATCATTCATTTGCCACAGCTGGTCACTACCAAAATATATCACACAGAAATCAAAACAACTCTGTACTAACATCCAAAAATCTCAGTGCTTTCTACAAGTACCAGCTACCTCTCAACTATGTAAAATGTTCAAAGCCTACCAGAAAAGAGCCTGAAGTGGAAGACAGCTGTGCTTGTCTGGTTTTGAAATTCCAAGTTTGGCTTTTGGAGTTCATCTGAAGGAATGACAGTAAGCAATCAAACAAAAAATCTATAGTTCTGTATTTGATTGTACTGGAATGTCTTGGAAAAAGAAACTTGTGGAATCACCAAAATGTCATTTTAGTGCCAGGGTGAAAATTACATCCAGATTACTTCATTTGAACATTAATGACACCAGAAAGACAGGCAACATTAATTGCAGCTTGGGCTATAAGCTAACGAATTAATGAATGCACCTGTCTTGCAAAAATGGCAGTGCTCTGCTTGCCATTAAATTACCTCTAAAGCAAACATAGACCAAATTTTCTGAGGCTGCTTGCATGTCAGAGAGATCTGCTCCGCATGGCACCCAGAACTGAACTGTGCAAGGTGCCCAGTACTACAGCATTTGAATGTTTTAGTGGAGGGCAGACAATCTGAAGAGTCATTAAGCAAAGAGCTATTCTACCACTCAGCTTTAAGGACTGTATTCCAAGACTGGAAAGTATGGAAAAGTGTTTAGATACAATTTGCTGAGAGAGCCACAAGGAATCTTGGTTCACACGTAAGAAGGATGCTGAGGTGGAAGAATATCTGACCATTTAGCCTGAGTAAACTATTACGTAACAACTAAGCTATAATAAAACCTCAATTCCAACTCAAATAAGTCTCCCAGACTGCTTAAAATGAGTCACCAACAGCTTTATAAACATTCAAAATACTTGACAAGGAAGCCTCTGATAATTTTTTTGTAATTATGTCTGTGAATTGTTCTCTGCTGACATCACTATAAGAAATGGTTTCCCATAAGTTTGTACTGCCTGTTAAGATCTGCTCATTAATCGCTGAGCCTTTTAATATTTCTTTCATTGCAAGATTATTAGAGAGTTTACACGATCCTGAATCTGTTTGTTCAGAGAGGTGTTCAATTAGCACAGAAACAATAGCTGAAGACAATGCGGTTTTATTTTGTATGAATCTTTATGGTTTCAAAAGCCCCTTAACAAGATATGATTTCACAAGACAGTCACAGATGATGAAATATCTGTGTATCTGAGAAACTGGTAAGGAATAGAAAACAATTTTTCATGGACTTGAAGGACACTTTAAAGCCTTGTCTGTAGTCTGAACAAAATAATCAAATTTTACACTCAAGTATGATTTGGAAGCAAATGCAAAGCCAAAGCTAGGAGGTCAAGAAGTTTCCTTAAGACAGTCCTACAGGGCTGATAGAGTGAACACATAAAATTGGCCTAAAAAAGAACAGGAAAAAGGAAGGATATAATCAGGGCCTGAGGAAAGAAGATCATCCCCAGCAATATGGTTTTCCAGGAGAGAAAAGAGTTTAACACAGTTACAACACAGTGTTTTGGAAGCAGAAAGGTCCAGAGTTCAATAGCAGCTAAAGTATCACCACAGGCAGTTCACTTGACCTCTGTGGTACCTCAGTCAGCTAAGCTGCAAGACTGGCTTCCATGGAAATCCAGATGTTGCCTTTGAATTAAACTGTCCTGACTAAATAAATTACCAGAAGAACTGCACATCTGAAAAATGCCTTAGCCAGAGGTTACTAAAGGATATTACTAATGACAGACAAATGGAGAACATCAGAGACTGCCATATTTGTAGATACTTCAGCCATGGATGCTACTTCATGTAACACTTGGAGGAAAACAAATAAGGAGTTTCATAATACCTTAAAGATAAAAAAAAAGCCACAGTGCAAAGACAGATGCTACTGTTAAATGAAAGCTAAAACAGTTTCGGAAGCAGCTAACCTAGAGTGGTAACTCTCAGTTGCTTAAATAGTCTATAAAAGTGAAAATTAAATCCCACACAATCTTACAAGACCAAAAACTAGGGCCATTCATGAAAAATGTTTATGGCAAAAAATTTCAGATGTCCAGTAAACTCTTGTTCTGCACTACCTACAAAGTGGTATCATAAAATCAGAGAATGGCTAGGGTTGGAAGGGACCTTAAAGATCATCTAATTGCAACCTCCCAGCATGGGCAGGGATATCTTCTACCTGATCAGGTTGTTCAAGGCCCCATCCAACCTGGCCTTGAATATTTCCAGGATGGGGGTAGCCATAGCTTCCCTGGACAACATGTTGCAGTGTTTTACCAGCCTCATAGTAAAACATTTCCTCTTAACATCTGATCTAAATCTTCCCTCTTCACATTTAAAGCCATTGTCCCTCATCCTCTCACTCCACACCCATGAAAAAAAACCTACCCCAGCTTTCTTTTAGTCACCCTTCAAATACTGGAAAGCTGCTATAAAGTCACCTTGGAGCCTCCTCTTCTCCAGTCTTGAACAACCCCAACTTCTTCAGCTGCCTTCAAAAGGGAGGTGCTCCAGCCCTCTGATCTTTTTAGTGGCTCTCCTCTGGACATGCTCAAGGAGCTCTCTGTCCTTCTCATGTTGGGGTTATGTCAGACTGCTCTCACACAGGCAGAAGAAATTAATTGTTGGAAAGAGCACAATGGAAGCAAGATGGGAAATGATAGTAGCTGTCCCAAGGTCCTGACCATAGCCCAGGTTTATGCTGGGTGGGTGTATGTGAAGCCCTCTAAAAGGCAGGTTAGGTTGTGTGCCGATAACTCTACTCAACTTTGCATTT
Organism: Heliangelus exortis; assembly: GCF_036169615.1. Lineage (NCBI taxonomy): Eukaryota > Metazoa > Chordata > Aves > Apodiformes > Trochilidae > Heliangelus > Heliangelus exortis. The sequence goes on along the minus strand of NC_092424.1, from coordinate 25,135,727 downwards.
TGTAATCCAACTAGCATTTCAGCCTAGCAATTATAGGATGGCAGGAGCTATCTTTCATCTAGTCCTGCAGGAAAAAAGAAAGAAGCAAATGGCAAACTGGAACTCTGTTTTCTTTCATTACATGTAACCTGCTGGGTGGAACCAAACCCAGATCATTGCACAGTGGCTGCACTCTTCGCACAATTAAGTACCAAGCTGAAATATATTGCTAAATAAACAAAAAACCCCAAGCTACAGGACAGCAACCAAGGCTGTCAGAAGGAAATGTTCCTATTGGTAAACAAGATGGTGTTCCTGAGAAGAACGCACTGGTTTGTGGGATGTGGGATGTGGGGCTGCCTGCCATTTGCTTCTTCTGAGGAACAGTGTTGGAGGACAGATCAACAGTAGAGTGGAATAGATTATGGTGTCTAGATGCAAGGCACAAGAGACAAGCTAAAATAAGCTGGTTTTGTCTTCATCATGACCAAACTCCTTAGTGCAATACTTCACAAGAATAACTCATGTGACAGTGACAGTCACATTTACACATTGTCCGTAGCTAAGGACTATGTGTGATATTATAGCATGACCCTATGTAGGACCTGCATCATGGACTAAAACACAGAAGGAAGAAATGCAGTTGATAGTGATCATAAGCCCAAAGACAAAGGGCGTATGTCTGGGTCTTATGATTATGTTTCTCAACTCCAATTTCATTTATTTATTTATGCTATAACTCTTTCCTTCAAAAACCAAAGTGGCAAAGAGCTGCATGGTTTGCTATGCTGGAATGGGATGGACTTCACTGTTTCCGCCTTTCTTCAACAAAAGCAAAGTTGGTTTGAAAATAGTGCCTAAAAATTAACAGGGATTTTGCCATTTCTTTTATTATGTGTAAAATCCTAGGAATGTTTAAAAGTAACAATAACCAAAGTAACAAGGAATAGGAAATAAGAGAGACATTTATCCCCTTAGAAACAGCTTTATTCCTCTTGCATTCCTACAGGAGCACAGGCTTTTTCTGTCTGCTTTGGCACCAAACAAAACTTTTTGAAACATCAGTAATTTTTTTTGCCTTTTACAAGTACTGCATATATTGGATGTGAGAGCAAGAAAATGGACCTCAGATTTAAAACTGATTTATCACTGCTACCAGCAAGACAGTGTAACATATATGACATTCACTCGAGCAATACAGGCTACTGAAGAAATATATAATTTCACAGCACTCCAAAGTGTTGGGTTTTGGGTTGTTTATTTTTGTTTTCTACTTTACAACTAGTTCCTGCTTTGTCAGATCCTCTCACCTAATGACATGAAAGCAGCTGAAAAATATGAATTAGTTTAGTATGAATGTATGCATCACTTGTATTCCTGTGGTTGGGAGGTTGGGAGGTAAATGCAGTTCAGCATCAGAAAACATGCAATTTTGTTACGGCAGTGATCCAGCAATATCAGTAACAAGGAACCTGATCCAAATTCCATTAATATCTACAGAAGATGGAAGATTTTCCACTGATTTAATAGGCTTTTAATCATACCTCCTTCCTCTTCTACAATACCCATCCACTCTTATTTCAAAGAGAACATTATTACAAAGCAAAAGATGTACACACACTGCAATGAAGGTCATATTCACTGATCAGCTACAGCATAAGCTGTAGGCAGAATATCATGTACCTCGAGTTGACATCAGGAGCAATTTAGTGTCACAGAAGAGTATCGAATAACAGGGTTTTAACTACAGCAATTATGAGTTCTTTGAAACAAATACTAGTGTTGTGATTTGGGAAGCCTGAGGAATTTAATCAACCATTCTTGATCTAATTGCCAGATTGATTTTTACTCCATCAGATGCAAGCTGTAAATGGTTTTGAAAAGTTTGACATTTTACAGGCTTCTGAGGTCTCCTTACCTAAATATGTTATTTATTTTATCAGAAAACCTTCTAAGCACAATAGGTAACCTGGTATGAAAGTCTCACCTTTTTTCCTGGGACACAGTGAAGTAGGTGTTGAAATGACCAGAAGACTTGCTCTGGAAAGCTATCATAGCTAGTAAGGGATGAGGCTTTGATACTTAAAAAGGATCAGAAATAGTTTTCTGTTATCAATCAGTATTTTAATATTTATGGTGAGAAAAATTGATCTTTGCCTGAAACCCCACAGTACAAGGACAGCTGCAGGAAAATAAAAGGAAATTCTTCCTCTCAGAGCCGAATTAGTTGCTGTAGGAAACATTGGAGTCAAATCCTGAGTCTGTATTTCTACAGGACTGCAATGGGACTACTACTAGCAACCATTATTTCAATCTATTGGTTAAATTCTGCACAAATGGTGTCCTTGCAGGATCTGGGCTTAGATTTCCATACTTACTGAAACAGAAACAGGTGTTCAGAGTTGTCCAAGCAGGCAATGGAAAAAGGTAAGGAATGATGAGAAAGCATGAAGCATTGTGAGACACTCCAGCAAAAGTTGATGCACCCCATCAAAACATCAAGGGCTTTTTCTACCTGGCTCAGAAAAAATATCTCCACTTTCAGGCATGGAAATAGCAAGCATAATTGCAATTCAGTGGTAATACGTCTCAGTATTCTCTCTCCTAGATTCAGCATCATGCAGGGACTTGGAAAAGAGCAGCAAACTGGTCCCACTATCTGGTTCTGATCATGTGCCTGTGCCTCTTCTGATACAGCAGAAAATGTGCCTGTATCTTTTCACTGTGAAGTGCAGAGAAAGGAACAGAAGGGAGGCTGTAAAGAAATGTGATGCAACATGACCTTGGACCGATCCAGAGTTCAGTAGAGCTGATGGAAAGACTTGTAATGAGCCTTGGATCCCACTCCAGAGGGATTGTAACCATGCTCCATGGGGAGCCCAGGACCCACCTTTCACTGGCTTCACAGTGTGCCCTTGTCTTCATTCCAGGTGGAGGCAAACCATGTTGAAATGTTGTTTGTTACTGTTATTGTTATTATTGAAATAAGTATTTTCACAGCAACGAAGGTCAGCTATGAATGATGACTCACTTACACCAAGATCTACACAAATAGCATGTGCTAAGATCACCATCTGGTATAACAATCTACATCACAAGACTCTACATTTCCTGTTACCCAGGGTAAGTAAATTTCAAGCATGAGGGAAAATTTTAGCTAGTTTCCCCAAGTACCTTTGCAGAAAGAATAATGTGGCTTACACATAGGGGGGAAGAGAAAGGGAAATTATGAGGTAAACGCTACTCCCCTCCCTCCTGCCCCCTCATCTCCCAAGAAGAAAAACATATTAAGTTTGCAGTTCTCATTTCTATCGTATTTAAAAGTCAATTGATGTAATGAATACCTGCCTGGAAGGAATCCAGCAGGATGCTGACAGCCAGGATTTCTGGATGCTGTGTGAAATGGAGGGTGTACATTTCACTCGCTCACTCTCTCCCTTTTTTCCTTCTTTTTTTTTTTTTTTTTTTTCTTCTTCAATTATTTATTTAACATCAGGGCAGCCCCATGCTTGGTGCCACAGTGAAGGGTATTAGACCCCAGGGGCACTGACTGTGCTCTCCTCTGCACACTGCAGCACTTACTCTGTCACAGAGGTGCCCCATCTTTCTGGAGGTGCTAGATGGGCAACTCCTTGAGCAAAGCACAGGTAGAAACACACAGATGGAGCAAATGCTGGTTTCCCTGGAGGCCAGCAGCCCAACTGTGGCAGCAGCTGAGCATAGTGTCCCAGCCACAAGTGAGCAAGGGGTAAGAATACTTTGTGTGACAGTGCTTAGCTTGTGCCAGGGATCATATTTATTGTCTGGTAAGGTTTCCCAGTGCCACTGAGCATTGCTTCTTTTGTCCTATCTGCCTTTCCCATCATGCTCATGCAAGAGGAGACCAGGTCTCTTCTCCTGCCTAGGGCTGAAGCCATCTCCCAGGGTGAAGCTTCAACCTTCCAGGCTTTCTGGGTTGCCAAACAGCAGAGCTCCTGCCATCTCCCCCTCCAGCAGCTGCGCTGCATTCTTATCCTTGCAGGTCCTGGTCACCTCCTATGAGCTGGCTGCTGACTGGCCAGCCAAGGGACATGAGCTGGCTCCTTCTCCAAAGAGGCTCCCAAAACACGTGGCTCTGGGATTTGGCAGGAGCTGAAAGAAAGACCTGAGCCCTGGGAGTAGAAGTAGATAAGTCTTTTCCAGACAAAACAGAGGTGAATAAAACAAGTAAATAAATAAAGCTGGGCAAGCCACCGGGTGCCAGAGGCGCAGTTCATGAGTGAGGTGGCTGGGAATCCCCTTTGGGATGCTGGCAAGAGTTTCTTTGGCCTTGGAGAATTAATGATGTCTTTCACTGTGACTCAATGCTGTTCAAGATCAGCTTCAGAGAGACAGGCCTCTGCAAGGACAAGAGAGATTTCATCTCTTGCTCACATTTCAGCCAAAATCTAGCCTGTGGTAAGGGCTGCGACCTGTGCTGTGGTGGAAATACCAGGAGACAGTATAACAGCAGGGCAAAAAGCACAGAAATAAAAATACAGAAGCACAAATGCCCTTTTCTCCCAGCCATGGGCACCTCTCCTGCCTACCCTGCCCTGCCCTACCCTGCCCTGCCCTCTTACACTCCATCCAAATTTCCCATCCAAAATTCTTCTTTTTATGACTCACGCACACATTGAGCCATCTCAGGGGCAGTGCTGGTGCCCAGACATGAGTAGATGTTCAGCCAGGATAAACTGGTGTAGCTCTGTCTAAGAAGACAGAGATCAACATCTTCTGGGGAGAAATTTTTTTTTAAGTGAGGAGCTTTGCCTCAGTCTCCTCTACAGCTGCCAACTTACTGCTGCTTTCTCAATTAAAAAAGCCATAAGTAATACAAAGATTGGGAGCTGAAACTGCACAGCCTTGCTCACCATTTTGATTCACAGCATCAACATAACTCTAACAAAGCTGGGATCTGTGTATGATGTAAGCTGTCACACCTGTATATCAGCTCTGTGAAAACTGCTTCCCAGAAAACAGAGATCTCCCATTCTGCTCTGGCCACTCAGTCCAAACAGCCTGCAAACACAGGGGCTGCAGCCCACAGTAAGTAAGAAATCAGCCAGCAAGAATGAGAAGACTCAGTTGTAAAACACTGGGTAAGACATGGCCACATTTTTCCACCCTGTGACATAAGGAATCTTCAGAGAAACTTCAAAGAATGAAATGCAAAAATACGTATTTGCATGAGGCAGTAATATACACAAAACACAGAATCATAGAATATGCTGAGTTGGAAGGGACCCATCACGATGAACTCCTGTCCCCATGTAGGGCACCCCCAGAATCACACCATGTGCCTGACTGTTATCCAAATGCTTCTTGAACTCAGGCAGGCTTGGTGTGGTGACCACTGCCCTGGGGAGCTTGTTCCATTGCTCAGCTGCCCTCTGGGTGAAAAACCTTTTCCTGATATCTAACCTGATTCAGCTTCCTACCATTTCCCCAATTCCTGTCTTTGGTCATAGGAGTGAAGAAATCAGCACCAGTCCCATCTCTTCCCCTCGTGAGGAAGCCCTATACTGTAATGAGGTCACCCCTCAGCCTCCTTTTCTCCAAACTGAACAATCCAAGCGACCTCAGACACTCCTCATAATTCATCCCCTCCTGACCCTTCACCATCCTTGTTGCTCTCCTTTGGATGCTCTCCAACAGCTCAATGTCTTTTCTATCCTGTGGTTCCCAGAACTGCACACAGGACTCAGGGTGAGGCAGTACTCAAGGCCAGAGGCACTGCTGGCTCTTACTCAGTTTGCCATCAACCAGGACCCCCAGGCCCCTCTCCACTGCACTGCTCTCCAGACACTCATTCTCCAGCCAGTACCTGCCAACAGGGTTGCCCCATCCTAGGGTCAGAATTTGGCACTTGTCCTCTTTAAACTTCATGTTGCTGGTGATTGCCCATCTCTCTAATCTGTTTAGGTCTCTCTGCAGGGCCTGCCTGCCCTCAAGGGATTCGACTTCTCCTCACAGTTTTGTGTCACTGGCAAACTTGCTTGAAATTCCTTACAGTCCTGTGTCTGAGTCACTGATGAAGATGTTGAAGAGAACTGGGTCAAGGATGGAGCCTGCGGGACATCACTACAGACTGGTCAGCAGCCTGATATTATCCCTGTCACTCTTTGTCATTCTTTGTGCTCTCTCTGCCAGTTGCTCAGACACCCCTTTGAGGATTCTTTGATGAATCACATCATGTCCCAGGGACTTGTAGGCTGTAAATGTAGCAGCAGATCCCATAGAAGTTCAGGGTCAACTAAGGGTTGATCCTTATTGCAGTCATGGTCCTCCAGTTCTGGGCATTGTGCCCCCCTTGATCAATTATCAGTGTTGAAGGCAGAGGCAAACATGGTAGTGTTCCCTTTGACGTGCAATACCTATTGAATATATAAACTAGTACCACCCAAACTCAAGGCAACAACTTTTTTTTTTTCTGATTTTGATTTTGCAAAGCCTGGCTCAGACTTGCACTGAGGTAAATCAGACCTCCCTTGAAACCACTGGACTGCACTAATGCAGCAGAGACCCAGTGTGTGACGGCTCAGGTTGCATCAGGACCATTTGAGATATGATACACTTGTGTGTAACTTCACATCTTAGTGAACTAAAACAGAAGGTCCTAAACCATCTTAATGTAATTTCTGTAAAGGATGATGCACTGGACACAACAGATGGGAAATATTTCAAAGCAGGGCAACTGTAGTGAAGATAAATTCGCCTGGAAGCTGAAAACCGGGGGGCGGGGGGGCTGCATTTTTTTACGGTATTTTCTTAGTTTGTAAAAACATTGCCTAAACCCACCTCTGAAACCTCAGTAACAAGAGTACAGATCACATTAGCAGCCCTGCAAGAATAAAACCGTGAGTTCAGCATTTCTGAGTTATTTTTAACATATGAGCCATTTTCTGGAGAATCCAAACCTTTGATCAACTTTATGAGAAATACCTGTGACAGAAAGAAAACATAAAATGTGCCAGAGATGTCAATTATGAGCTTTCAAGAAATTTTATACCCTACATAATGCATATAATCCAATATAGTTTAAAAGGCTTTTTTATCATTCTATAAATGTCCTAAACTATCCTTTTTAATATTTCTACATTTTTTCATTCATTTGTTTCAAAGCATGAAAGATAGATCCTCTTCACATGTCCATGGTCTTCTGTGGCATAAGCCAAAAAAAATAGGGGAACAAACCAGCAGAACTGAACAGAATTTGCAAATTTAAAACAATGAAACACTAGTGTATTTTTTATTTCAATCAAAATTTGCTCAGATGAATAAGTAACTGATGTTGGCTTTATGCTTTTTATGATTTTCTGCTTTTTTTATATTCTCCTTTTTTTCCCTATTGTGCTTTAGGGCCTGACTTTCCATGATACTGAGGAGAAACTTCCCACTGATTTTGGGAAAAGCGTGTTCATTGGTCACATCTCTGAAACATGATTTTAGATATCTTGATGGTTGGTGTCTATTTTCAGATGTCATGCAGTGCCTTGGGTTTTATAAAATGATGAATTAATGTCTCCTGAACTACACAACCCTCATGTGATTCAAAGAGAAGACATCTCAAATCTCTGTTTCCTTTGGTCAATCCTGCTCTTTAGTTCTGGAGTTTTGCTGTTCATCAGCCTGCTAAGAACTTGTGATCATCAATATTACAATGAGTGATAAAATAATTCCACTTTAGGTATTCAAACTCATGTAGACCACATTTCACTTTTTACCAATATCTGCACACTTTATCTGAGAAGCAACACAATGTTTCCCTTATGCAACTAGACAAATGCCCTGGACAGAGAAAATGTTGAATCTTCAAAATTAACTTAGGTACTTAACCAGCAGACAGGTTAAATCCAGCTGCTTTAAAAGCACTTTCATTCCTCACAGTCTCTGGGCCTATCTGTAATAACTTATGCTTCCATTTTGTGAGGTTTCAACGTATTAGCCTCAGTAAGAAATCTTCATTTCCCACGGAGAATTACATTTCAAAATGATGCTCTGTGCTAGTAAGTAATATTTTTCCTGGGCTTCCACATATGGCAATATTTATCTTCAAAGTTTTCCTCTTTGGCTCGTAGGCTGGTTTCTAAACCAGATGGTCTTGTGTGGCCTAATTGTAAGATGATTTGTTGTGTGATTCAGTAGCATTGTTTATTTGTACAGTGGTTTGATGGAATTTGTAAACTGCATAATATTGTTTTACTGAGTTTTCTTTTATGAAACAGCAGCATCTTGCTTTGGCATTTGTGGCAGCAATTGTAATTAAATGTAGTTCTCAGGATACTTTGATCTCTATTTGCTAGATGCATTAAACCAGTAACATAAAAACACAGTATTTCTCTCTTAAGCAAGGACCCAGTGCTGGATTTGAAGGATGAGTGAATGCACCACAATTTATCTTGAAAAGAAAAACAGCTGCAAGCTAATGCCTTTTACTAAAAATCACATGTATGTCTTCTAGCTGTCGATGGTCTGTATGGCATACTGTTGGTCACAGTTCAACACCATGCTCTTTTTTAAAGATGTCCACATCAGATACAAGAAAGTCAACACCCATCCACTCATGGCATTGATACAGCCAAACCTCAAAGAACAGGCTGCAGAATGAAGAGATACAAGAATCAGATTTGTCCTTTAGCTTCTGGAAGGAGTACCCCTAAAGCAAATGAAAAAAAAAATAATGGATTAGGATTATTTTAGTGCAAAGGTGCTGAATATACAATCTCTAATAAGTAACTTACAAAAGATATGGAATAAAGAAGAAGAATCACAACCTTCTAAACAAATCCTGTAATTATTACAGCAGGAAATATGGGTGCAATGATGATCCACACAGAAAGAGCCTGACTGACCTTTATTTGCTACTTTTCATCCCTTTATACAAACCCATTCTGTGGAAGATTCCTCTAGAAAAGTTTTCGAAGGAATAGGTCAAGATTCAAAGACAGACACATACCAGCAAGTAACCCAAGCTCATGATGAAGCTGAAACTAGACTGCAATGAAGCTACTCCCACACAGTGCCTGGCCAGCCTAGGGATGTGTCATTGGTTTTTTAGTGTCTTGACAAGAGATAGTCACTGCTCTTGCACTTTCCCAAGCAGGTCTTTGGTATAAATTCTGTCTGTTCATCTCTGGAGATGCAGCTTACAGTTCTTGTTCTCTGTGGTCATGTTTTGCTGAATGAGATTCCTTCACAATTAGCTTTTCTCTTAGGTCCATCAGTGGATGGACATCAAGATATGTCTGAACACAGCCTGTCTTCTGCTGAGGTTTACCTTAACTCAAAGGGCCATCATAACTTTTATTCTCTTCACAGGTTGCCACTACTCATCAGTGAATAACAGACAACATGGAAGTGAGAAGTGCATCCAAAAAACTCCTTTAAGAGGTGTTTGCCTTTTCTTCCAGTCATCTGGTTGAGCATATTGGCACTGAGGTGCTTCAGCCTCTTTACACAGACAGGAGGGGACTGGGCTTTTTCCTGGAGATGCTGCTCATTAGGACACTTACACGGGTGGAAAAGTTCATGCCACATTTATTTTTTTATTTTTTTTATTTTCTGGAGAAAATATTGTCAAATCTGAAAACAGTTTAGATGATTAGCCATTTCTTTTTCCTCATATTTTTTTTCTAAACAAGAACATGGAAACTTGATATTTTCCTTCAAGTACCAAAGAAAAAAGACAGCAACTTGGGAGGCATTTTTGCTTTGTGCCAGAAGTTAAGAGAAAAGGCCATTCAACTGAAAAAAAAACATATTTACCGAAGACTCCGAAGAGCACACATTCACTCAGTGCTCTCTTTAAGTTATTCTGCAAACTCAAGTAGATGTCGTTGTGTTAATTCAACACAGCTCATGGTTTCAAGCATCTCTTTATAGTCAGGAGCACTGGAAACTTGCTTTCATGTTTGAAATGAGAATTGTTATACTAATCTGAGTACATGACTGTAACAACCTAAAGCAAAAATGACTGAATTCTGCCCTCAAGCAGAATGAGCACGCAGCATTTCTGAAGGAAATTCTGAAATGCTATGCTAGTGCTATGAGCTCCATTTCTGATTGGAGACTCTAAGGTAAATATACCTCAGTTCTCTCAGAAACTGAAGGTATAGCCACAAAGTCTGATAAAACTTTGCAGATAAATTTATCTCTGGGCTTAATTCCAGTATCAATTGTTCAACTTGAAAATTACTTGAAAAAAAATCTAAAAGCACCTGAATGAATAGTTTCCCCTAGCTATAGCCATATAAATGCATCACAAGAATTCAGTGTTAAGGAATGATATTGTCAATGGTGTCATATAAAATAAAACCACCAGCAACACCTTGCAAAATATACCAACTTAAGATCAATTTCCTCTTTCAGAAAACTTTCATATTCTACATGTTTCTAAATCTCAAATATAAACGCAAATGTGTAATATAGATGCTTGTCATGTAGGCTACTGTGACAGCCAATGTTTGAATGCCTTACAAACACATGTGCTTTGTATGAAGTCACCAGTAAAATGGAAAACTGAGCCTGACTGTTCTTATACAAATGACTTTAAAGCGTGGTGTGTCCCCTGTTGAAATAGTTGTGTTGGAGTAAAGCTAGAGTGAGAGAGCTGGAAATAAGACCAGTCAGTTCAACTCAGTTGCCTCCAAAAGTCAGTTCCTGCACCCAGCAACACAAGTTACAGAAACAACCTGCTATGGCTGGAGCAACCCAGAAGTGAAAGTCTTGGAAGTTTTGCTTTTAACTCTCAGGGGCCATATAGTAGGACTGCTAAGAATATAACTAGGGAAGCTGTCCAGGAAGTAGAAAGATACTTAGCAATCAGAGAGAGAGGCTTATGAATACAGAAAAAAAACCTATAAAAACATTGCAGTTCGATGCAAATTTTAAAGAGGTCCACTGTAATCTGTGCATCTACAGAACAGGATCAAGCATGAATTGATTCTTTTCTTGCTATATGCATTCTTGCTTGCAGGTGTGTAGATGAGCTTTTCATATCTGCAACCCATTTTTGCATATAGATACCACTGGCTTCTGAGCATATATTTCCCCTGGGTTGAGACTCACTGATTCCTCCTACACTGCTTAAAAGGAGGGGGAGAGGTCCGATCAGTGAGCTTTATTGGTTGAAATAAGTCTGTGAGAGTCTTGTGGAGACCAAGACACAATATTTTTGGATTATTTACATGGATGGTCCACTGATGAGAGTGCATTTCAGGTCCTGTTTTGTGGCAGGCCTGCAGAGCACCTGGCATGTTACAGCCCTGCAGCTAGCACAGAGAAACTCAAGGGTTTAATGCTTTTTCAGTCCTTAGGATACACATGGGTATTTCAACTACCTGACAGCCACCATCTGTTACCACAAAGCAATGGAGGAACTTTTAATAGGAGAGCAGCTAAGAGTGCTTTGCCACAAAAAAAGTTAATTAAGGTTTTGTTAACAGCTCTTTTAAATAATGTCTCCTCACTGAGAATGATCTGAAATTGTATTAGTGAGTTTCAGTTATAGGTAAACACCTATGTCCCTAAGGGCACCCTTGTTCAGAGATGAAGGATGAGAAATAGGAACAGCCCTTTATGCTGTGGATGCACAGCCAAGTCCAAAGCAAAAAATACAACAAAAATGCGTCCAATTTTTCTGCAGCTTTATGTTAGGCCTATACTTTATGCTGACATGAACCTTCTGCTCTGTTCATCTTTCCTGCTCTACTTTCTGGGATCCAACTTTGCATACATTGGTTGGCTGGTTTTGACACTCCAGATCTGCAGTGATTCACCTCCTGTGTTATCCATGATAGGTGGATATCAATGTGAAAAAAATAGTCACCTCATACCCTTATTTACACTCTTGGCTTTTTTTATAATTGAACATAACACAGAAGAAGCAGAGGAAACAATATATTTCAGAATACATCCAAATCTAGCTTTTACAAACTGATCCAGACCACCTCTTTGAGAACAGGTTACACACTGCAGAGGGATGCATAACTTGCTTATGAACTGCTGGATATTTTTTTCCTTTCTAATTACATTTTTCCAAAGGAAAAAAAAATCAGGCTTTTTTCAGATAAAGGTATTTCTGCTTTTGATGGATGAAATAAATTAGTCTGCAAACCCTTGCAGACTGCCAACAAGTTTTCAATAGGAACTGGAATGAAGCCATCAATTAATTTCATTAATTCCATCAGGTGGCAAAAACCCCATCATGTATTCTTGTAATTCTGCTCTTTAAGCACTAAATAATGAGGTGACCCAAAGTGTGGTGTCTCACTACCAGTTCTCTGGGTATCACTGTGATATACAGGGACACTTTGACTGTCTCCAATTGCCATTACTAGCAATAGCAATTAGATTTATACATCTTTGGTTCTGGGAAAAAAAAATTACAAGACTGTTCTTGTGAAACTTGTGAAACTTGTAACTTGCAGACTCAGAGCTGTTAAAATGAAAAAACTTCTGGCATTTTAAGCTAAAAGCCTAACACCCCAGCAGTGAGTCTGGTGATTAAAATTTGGTTACAAATCAGTTCCAAGAGTTGATCCCAACTGAATTTTGTAATCTGGTTCAGATTGGAACACTGCATGAGAACTACAAAGACTTGATTTTTTACTTTGGTAAAAAATGCAGACTTGCATGCAAATATTTTGGTTTATCCATCTCTACTTAGCTAGATGAAATCATAAGAACTTCTTTTTGAGCCTTATGATGTACTTCATTGAACAAAAAGCGATTCAGGTCATGGTTGCCATTTGTACCTTCCTTGTTCCCTTTCTTCTGGGAAGTGTGAGTAGTGTGGATCTTTTAATTGGGTTCTGCCTATAGCCGAGACCCAGAGATTAGTGACCACTGACAATTCCACCATTCCTGCCATTATCTTGATTTGGCACAAAAACACCCCATGCAAAGGAAATATTTGTATCTTGGACCTCCATATGTTTTAAGAAAGGTTTATTCCCCAAGGGTTCTGTATATATTCCAGCAGGTTACTTCATTAAATGAGCATATCAAATTTGATTGGAAGTTCTCATCAGCTTTCTGTTCCATTTAGTTTTATTTTTATACAGATGAAGAAATTACTGTTACACCCATACCCACTGACAAGCCAACTACATTACTTCACATCTACTTTATAACCAGATATAATTACATAACCTCTTGGTTTATTTTCTTCCAGAACTCATGCATCTTCACAGAATCTGTTCCATCTGATCTGAGGCAGATTTTGGCCTAAAAAATGGTTTTCAAGACATTTATATGGTTTATTTTTTTTCCTATATTGAATATTGCACATTTATTAACCACACTTTGATTCAAGCAGAGCTGCAAGGGCTTCACTGATGCAGTGGAGAGGCTGTGTTAGTGAAAGGAAAAGACAAGCCCAGCATCAAAACATTCTGCATAAATCTCGTTGTTGTGGGAGAGCTTCCACCATTTCAGACCCATGCTATAAAATTTCTCTTAGCACACTGTGTTCCCTGTACTTCATTCCTCTTAGTTATAGGCACTAAAGCAACTTTCCCATCTGAAATTTCCCATCAACATTCCTCCTCAAATCCTCTTGGGTTTCACTCATTTCAGAAATAAAGCAGACAGAACTGCAAGGTTTTTCACCTCCCTGTATAAGGGCTACCTTGGTTAAGAATGAGGCTGGCAGATTACATTCATGTCAAAAGAAATAGCTGGGCAACTAAAAATAGAATACAAACAAGTATCTGTCAATTTTTGCAGAACCATAATTTTATATTAGTATAAACTGACTTAAATCAATTAAGGCAGATAACTGTCAGGCAGCTTTTTAATGCTCATCCCAAGTTGCTTTTTTAAACACATATTCAGAGACCACATCGTCCCTTTGTTCTAATTAATCGCAACAACACTAAACAATCTGGCATAAACATACTCTTTCATTCGTGCCAAGGAATATTAAGCTCCTCTTAGATCCCAAAGAAGGAAAAGGCAGGAAGGGCACCAGGAAGGGCAGATGCTCACCCCTTCTCATCATTAGCTGCCGGTCTGGAAGCATTGTCATATGTTATCAGTTTTAATGATTCAACCCTGCAGCCCTTTCTCCCAACAGTTCTGTTTATTTTAGTGGCTAGAGCTGCAGAAGGTCTCACAAAGAAAAGCTGCAGCACCAGGCTCCTTAATGCTTTCTTGTTTAGACAATGCAATTGCATATTGCAGAGCACATGGAGAGAAACTTAAAGTCAAGGATATTATTTTCTATGAAAATATCTCCCTTCCACATGGTTATGTGGCTGCTGCTGGCACGCTAAAATAGCTGAAGCATTTGAGCACTGGCATTTCTCCTCTTTAGCCAGTGACAGAAAGAGATTGCACTGGACTATGACTCTTCCTAGATCCGTGGGGGTGGGCAGGGGTCTGCAGGGTCTCCAGCCCAATCTCTTTCTCAGAGCAGGCAGAGTGGGAGCAGGTTGTCTAGAGTTGAGCCCATGAGGATCTTCATGGAGGGAGATGTCATGCCCACTCTGAGCAACCTGTCTGAGGGCTTGGACTCCTCTGTAAAAATACTCCTTGCATGAAGCTAGAATTTGCCATCTTCCCACTTGTGTCTCTTGCCTCTCCCCCATTATCCCATCTCATCCCACTGCAAACTATTTTGTACTACTAAAGGATGCAATAGCAGGGGACCATTTACTGTGTGGGCATCATGAAACAGATCACCTTCACATCTCCCACATCGCTACAGAAATGAGGAGGAAACTACTTTTAAGATTATCTACCAGAGGAATACCATGAAACCTGTTGCCTGCAGTAACAGGACTGCCAGGACACGATGCTGGTGAGGGGTAAGGCACAGTGGGGCTGTGAGCTGACACTGCTCCTGCCACGACAGTACCTGTCTTGTGCACACATGGGAAAGCACTTATTGCTGCTCAGAGCAGTCACCCAGAAGCTATGTCTTGTCTACAGACCAAGACATATGCTGCAGTGGCTGAGGAGAAAGAAATCCTCAGGGCAGACAAAATCCATGCTCATCCTGGATGGTTTTTCTTTACTTCAGCCTGTTCCAGACTGCACCAAGGTCACACACACTAAAATCACATGCCCAAACAGGCTTTGCAGGGATTAAGCTGAGCCAGAACTGACACATCCCCTGCATCAGAAGAACACTGCCATACAAAAGCAACAACAGCATATAATTGAAATAATTTATTTACCACTAGAGCACCACAAAAACAGACATACAATGTGTTAAAATACAGAGTAATCGATCACCAAAGTACAACACAGCTGTCCTTTAAGTTCCTTTTTTTTTCTCCTTTAAACCATGCCAACCATACAACTATATTGATGCTAAATGCATAAAAAAATGCTGTCCTACTTCACCCAGCTAAGTGCTAAAATTCCCCCCTCAGCCCCATTCAGTCCCTTGAGTGTGATCTTTCAAGGTGCTGAACATTTCCCATCAATTCTCAGAGACTTTGCTCAGTGGCAATTACCTTGTAGTGATATAGCCTCTGGCTCAAAATCCTTGAGCTGTTGCAGACCAGGCTACAAGGGGGATTTACACCAGACCTGAGGAGTGCTTAGGACTCACATTACCCCATCCTGTAGAAGGGAATTTCACTCATGAGTTCTGCACATTGTAGGATCAGGCTTAACATCCTTGGTAATTAAAGGGAAATATATGCCTAATAAACAAAATAGTTGTAGGAGCTTTGTAATAGAGTATTTCCAATACTATCAGTGCATTTTGAGGAAAAAAATCTTTTTTTAAAAAAAGTACTTGGTTTTGGGGTAATGACTTACAAAAATAAGGCTTAACACTTAATATTAGAGAAAAATTGCAAAACCAAACTGAAATTATCAACTGCGTCCAGCGCATAGTCAGTATAGTTGGACAACTATGCTATCTCCTGTGCCATTTTTTCAAAGCTTCAGAGGTTTTGAGCTGCATTCCCATTAACAGAGAATTGCAAAAATGTTTTTGAAGTTTTTAAAAATGTGTTCATCCTTGCCTCCTTTCCTGTCCAACAAAAACACAGTTCTCATACTGAACCTGATAAAACAAATTTTGCTGCTCTATGCAGCAAAATCCAGAGTATTTACTACCCTGAGGAGTTTCACTGAGTTCAGTGCATCTTCTCACTGGAGTAAGTCTGGCTCAAGCAAGTGTTAGCAGGGCAGATTTTTCAATTGTTCATCTCAATTCACTAAATAACTCAGATGTCTAACATACCTCCTCCTCTGCACTGAGTCAATGGGTGGGATTAGATCATGTGTGGGGCTATGTTTCCATCCAGGCAATAAGTACAGGCTCTACTGAAGTCCTGAGGAGCTACATATTGCAAGCCACTGGGGTACTTCAGTTTTGCATCAGTGTTCCGCTGAAGCCAAAAAAAATTGCACTTCCTAAAACTGGAGCTGACAGCATCAAGCTCAGGAGTGTCCTCCTGACACCACTCGGGTCACTGACAGAAAATGTCTTTTGCATCCAAACAGTACGTTTCTAACACAGTTTTCCAGCTTTGCTATGAAAAACCATTCATCATGGGAAAAGAACTGAATGTGCCTTCTTTGTGATTTTTTCGCTAATTTAGGCTTGGGCTTTTTTTAAATTAAGAGTATGATGTGGATTTAATCTTTTTTTTTTTACTCTCTCTACAATATTTAAATGTGTAACTACAACCTTGTGTTCCTTTTTTTTTTTTTTTTTTTTTTTCCAGAGAAGCTCTAATGTGAAATCAAATGAAAAAATTTACAAACACCCAAATCAGCAGCCTGATTCTGCTAATCCTTACATGCACACCAATAGCCTAAAGGGACCTGCCATGCTGCTGCAGAAGTTAAAGGCAAACCTCTGTTACCTGCAGCAGGGGGAGGATCATTGTTCCCATGGATTAAATGTGGGGTCAAGTCCCTGCTGTGTGTGAGGCCAGCACTTGGCCCTTGGTGGCAAACCGGTCCCTCTTACACCCTTCTCGGGGCATCTCTGCAGCAGACACTTCCTACCTGCCTTCTGCACAGTGGTGAATGTCATTCATTCTCTGCAAGGGTTTGCCTCACCAGGCTGGGACACCTCTTCTCACAACACCTTGCTCCCTGCCCATCTGTTTAAATGTCTATATAAAGGTCCAGGAATCAGAACCACATCACGATTCATGTGTTACAAACGGGGACGACCAAAGGAGGGAAGGGAGGAAGGGGGGGGAGAGATAATTTTAACCCATCCTTTTTATAAAACAGAAAAACAAATGGAGTCAGGTAGCTTATGTCATAGTGATGAACAATATACAAAGCACATGTATAGTAATTATTATAAAACATGTATTTGTAGTGCAAGTCAAAATATAGGGACTCTACTCATACTGGCCAGCTAGAGGGAAACACATGATTCTGAGTGATCAAAAAGAGCCCCAAATTCAAATTCAAACTCATAAGAGCTGACAGTATTACAGAGTACAAAAATATGGTGAAAATTTACACATTACACATAAAGTACTTAATTTTTTAATAGTTTACAAATAGAGATCTACAGATATGTTTCCAATTAAGCTGGCTTTTACTACCTACCTATTGTAATACTCTAGGTATGGTTACATATACCAAAAGAACAAAAAATTCCCATAGCATAGCTATACAGCAACATATTAAGGTCTGAAGATTAGACCAGTACATGTTAAATATTTCACTGGTTTACTAAGCTGACATTTTAAATCATTTACAGTAAAAAAAAACCTTATAGACTTGTCTTTGAGACTGAAACAGAGTGTCCTTTATTAGTAAATTATTCAGTATTTAAAACAAGGGTTTGAGACCTTACAAGAAGCCTCTCTAGGCAGCTGGAATGAAAAATAAGGTATTTTAAAGACAGAGTTTCTCCATAATGTAATAACTGGCTTCTATTTTAATCGACCTAAACTAACCATTACTTTTTTGATTCTTTTGAGCTTGTGTTCCCCAAGGCTTTGTATGTATTTCTGGCAGCTTATTTGGTCTCCACTTTGTCCACACTGGTTGGTTTTCTTTTTTCCAATGGTGATACGGAAATGTTCATTTGATAGTTTTTACACACAAATAAATAATGCAGTTAACTCTACAACTAAGAGGAAATGGGTAGGATGCCTATTGCATGACAATACAGAGAGATCAAGTAAGGCTCGGGACAGATACAGCAACTCCACTTCATGGGATTTTCCTGTTTTTTTCTTTTCACATAGTAACACTAACAAATTTCTTCCAGTGTTTATTTTTAAAAGGTTTTTTATTTCCTTTAACTTTGCTTCTTGTTTATCTCACACTATGTTTAGGTGAAATGTAGGATAAAGGCCTTCAATGTTTTGCTTCAGATGCCAGTTTAAAAAAAAATAATCAAAAAACAACAAACTTTCAAACAGTTCAGACTAGTACCGCTTTTTTTTTTTTCTTCTGCTTTTTTTTTTTTTTTTTAACACTGATGAACCTGGATTTTTTGTTTTCTTCTTTCTCGCTCTCTCTTTCTTTTTTCCCTTGGTTATTTTTTTAATACACACGTCATGCTGTTCCAGGGGTATCCTTTAGCTGCACTTGCAAGACTTTACAATCATGTTGGAGAGCTGTTCAATTTTGGGTGTTTTGCCAATGTAATAGAGAATGGTCAGGGGTTCCAAATCCTGGGATACACAGCATGGAGAGGCAGAAGCTTCTGGATTTATGGTGTTATACAAGCTGAGTACCTAGAAGGAGAAAGGAAAAAAGAGATTAAGTGAGCTACCTCTGCCTTCCTGCCACTGCAGAGCAAATTCCTTTCTGCATCGCTTCCTCCCACAGTGCCCGAGAGAAAGCTCACTGAAAGCCATTCGAAAATTCCTAGATTGTAATATTTTTATGCTTCTCCAGTTCCAGCCAGTGTCACAGTCTGTCCATGTTTCCTAAGGTTTTATCCATCCAGTCTCAAACCTCAGAAAAGGTACATGCCTGGAGCCTGCATTGAAAGTGTAACCCTTTGAATCAATACACATATTATTGATATGGAAAGAAGAAATGCAAAGGGTTTTTTTCTGTGCCTCCAGACTGGTATTTACTGTTACAGGATTTTGGCACCAAAGGAAGAAGAAACCCCATCAGTGCATATCCACTCTTCTGCTTTTTCACTCTGGCTTCATTTTGCTAAGTGCCATTTGTGCCACCCTGCAAGCACCAGGACTCAAGCTGCTGCTACTCCCGGTGAGAATCAGCTGTGATGAAGTTAGCAGTGCTGGTGCTTTATGTCACATTGGATTCATATGCATGGTTCTCTGAAAGGAAGTATGTAGGGTTACCCACTGAAGATGCATAGGTATTGCTGAGGATGCCATTAATGTGTTAGCCAAACACCAAGTGACCTTTTCCTAGAACTTCAGCACAACATTTGCAGCTTAGAGAGACAGAAGATCTGTTCAGGACAGAAACACTAACTACTTTATTAAGCAACTTCTGCCTCCTTAGGCAATTATCCAAACCACATATTTGTGACCATGACAGTTATTCTTCCTCTTTCCTTTAAAAACAAGTGCTGCTCCAAACTGTGTACTTAGCTACCCAACACCAGCATGGAAACATACTTACGTATTTATACATCTGCTTGCTGACATTCCTAATGCCACAGACAGTGACAGCTACAAAGGCTTAGAAAGGGGAGACATCATTCTCAGTAGACCTGAGGGTGAAATTCTTGCTTTATGACAACTGTGATGCAAATGTCTGCCTCTTGCATTTACTGTCTAGATATCCTTTTTGACAATACGCTCTTCACAGCAGGATACTTCTCATCCTAATGCAGTTGACTAAAATACCACACCTTATCTCTAAAATAAAAAGTCCCATCTCAGACAACTTCAGCAACCCAAACACAAGGTTCCTCCTCTGCATATGAATTTTCAGTGTACAAGAATGAATAAAGCTTTTGAAGTAACCACTATATTTTGAATCTACCAGTATATTTTAATGAAATTCAGCACGCTAGCATACCAGTAACAAAGAACAATGAAAAATGGCAGGTCATAAAATTAGGTGATAATCACGTGGAATGATTCAGCCCTTCTGTTACTCTAATAGTGCTTCCCTCAGTACTTCTGCTGACCAAACACATTGTACTGTCTTCCATTCGTGCTCTCGAATGAAAGGTCTCTTCCTAAACAAACTAAAGCTGGACCACATTCGTACTCAGAAATAACATTCCTTTCATCCACCCAACCATGTCATATCAATGAACACCTTAAAAAAAAGAAATATCTCTGGGCCAATACATTCCTACTGCTTTAGCACTAGCTTGAGGCATGTGCAAGTCCCTCTATAGGGCCACATTCCATCATCGTTAGTTACTGAGATAATAAATACCTTTGGCCATGCTGATGCCAGTCCTAGAAATATGTTTTACCCTGCAGTTACAAAACACAAGCTGAAAATTAGCAAAATCATTACTTACTCTGCTGTGCTGTGTGTCTGAGCTCCATAAATATGGGCAGGCTCCTGCACAGAAATTAGCATGATATCCTTTAGGTTCATGAATCCATTTCCAGCCAAGATCCCTCTTGAAGTCAATATAAAGTGGACGTAGACAGCAGTTATCCTGCACATTCCTGGGAAATAAAATACAGACATATACATTGGAGATAACAATGACAACACTGGTAATAAAAATAATCCAGTTGCTTGCTCCCTAAATGATGCTTTACAGGTAGGTAAGTCCAAGTCCCAAAAATTCACAACCAAATCAGTGGTAGATCATACTGTAACTGAAATAAGATGCTTAGACATGGCAGGACTGGGTTATACAAAGTTAGCCATTTTCCTGGAGGACCAGTAACTACTTTTCTAAAGATTCTCTCTGAGCAGGTGAACACAGTGGAGGTGATAATTTGGCTGTAACTATAGGGCTGATGGATCTGGGAATCATCCAAGATGGAACTCAGCCTCTGCTTTCTAAGACCACAAACTTCATCTGCCACTGCCTCTGCAGGACTGGAGAGTGCTGAGCAGATAACCTGCTGCACACAGACCCTGTGGGTCCGCAAATGAGAGTCTGTATAAATGCCAACTGTAAAGAAAGATGATAAGCAACTGCATTACACCTCTGATGGTGGCACTAACATGTAAATATACTGAATATGGATGCATAGTTACCTAAAGCAATAGGCAGCATCTAGAGCACGCTTCTTCCGCCGACTGGGCTGTTGCGACTCAAGTCTGTAGGAGGGTAATAACATTAGCAGAAGATGTGGGGTCTTCCCACTGTATTTTTTCCTACTGGACTTTAAAGCTTTCACATCACCACTGGAATATGTGTAGTCATCAATACCTTCAAAAAATACATTTTGGTGATAAACATTGTGTTGCTTTTTCTTCACATATTAAATAAACCATTTATTTAAAAATACTCTTTCAGAAACTGGGAATGACAGTGTCAGCCTACCATGTATACTGGGGAAGTGGAGGCAAATTTCAACTCAAGGCCCCTAAGATATTTACAGTTCTCACATTATCTGTTTTATCAGCCCTCCCACATTCATAGTCATTTAAAGGCATTTCAGTACATTTACCAGACAGAAAAGATTACTTCTGTGACTGCATCTGCACTGCTTTATTTCAAATGACCCAATTAGTGGGACTTTTGTCATTTCACTTAGAGCAGCGATGCACCTCTTAAAACCATAAAGCACCATAAAACACCATAAAGCACCCTTGGATAATTCACTTTCATTTCCCACTGCTCACTTTCATACCATTATTCTTCTCTTGCACACTTACTTTTTTCTAATGTTTGTAAATTCTCTTTCTCCCATTGCTGGTTTATTGTGATCTCCTATTTTTTTTCTTTTTCAGAAAATCAGTTATTCTAGCACCTTCTTTTGTATCGGCATGGCAACATTGGTCAAAGTATTTCTTCTTGAAATGGCAATCAACAACCTCAAATTTTTCTGTTTTCTCTTGAAGCAGTAACTGCCTTACTAGATTATTATGGCAACAGCACAGGCAAAAGATTCAAGGTATTAGCCTTTCCTAGGAGTCCAAACAGCTCATGTTAAGACTGTTGCTAAGACCCTTTTGAAAACTAACCTCCTGAACTAGACAAAACTATCTAAAAAGATACACCTTTTTTTTTTTTTTTGTAACATTTGCAATTACAGCGATCAAGTATCATAGCAAGTTTTTAAGTACACAAAATGGCTTTAATCATTTGTACAGTACATGTATTTACTTAGAGAAAAAATTCCAACACAGTGAAACAACAGTTAGAAAAACTTAATACTTAACAAGGAACATAGCTAAATCTTTAGAAAACAAATGAACCAGAGCATGATACACTTTTTAATAAATGAGAACTGCATAAACAGAATGTGGATTTCTTCTAACATAGCCATAGGTTTATATGTACTTGAGGAAGATAACTATAGCACTGTCAATTATATAACTTTTTTTTTTTTTCTTTGAAACTGAAACTTTAATGGCTTAAAACCACAATGGATCTTTGTGACCTCTGTAGGGGTTGGAAGGAACCTTTGGAGATCATCAAGTAGATCACCATGATACACCTACTCTTTATCACCTTGTCTGCTGTCCATAAGAAGCACACATATCCATAATTCTAAGTACACACACTTGTTTGTTTCTTATTGACTACTCAATCCAATTTTTAAGTTCTTTCCAAGCTGTCAGCATAACAAATACTTTGTGGGAGTAATATGCAAATATGCTACAATAAATTTAATGTGCCTATGGAGATATATAGAGATAATAATTGCTAACTAAAGTAGGTCTGTTGACTTCACCTGAGAATCAGACTTTCACTGCTGGAAGCAGAAGCACATAGCTCACATAGCTAGGCATATTGCTTCTGTTTCTTCAACCCACAATACAGCAGTGGTTAAACACTGTAGGACATTTCTAGAAGTTTGGCACCTAATGCTCAGCTCCTCCCAAAGCAACTGATGCCTTTACTCAAAGTAATTTAAAGTAGTACTGACATGACTAAAAAATAAAGGGAAAAAAAAAAAAAAGAGTAGCTGGAGATGCTTCGATACTTCGTGTGCCTGAAGTAGTTGTGCAGGTACTTAAAAAGACTGGGACCCTCAATATTCAGTGAGGGCAAAGAGAGGTGTTTCTGTAAGCAAAGCATCCAAATGTTGTCTTATATTTTGGAAATTTGCATTAAGCAAGCATTGCTTAACACTCATAAAATGCAACACGCTCACACACATTATATAATGTAAGCAGCTTACATGTGTGCCAAACACTACCCTAATTTGACTTTCCAGCAGGAGACTCCTCTAAGCCTGAACCATTACAGTGCTAGGATGGACAGCAGTCAAAGGGTTTATTTAAAAAACACTCAGCAAGTTTTCACATGACTACCTAACAATGGATCATCTACTGTGCAAAAGTCTTTCCTACATCCAAAATTGTACATGTATCCACTGTGTATGCTTCAAACTGTAATACAGACACTAAAGGACATTGAAGCTGCACGTATAGAATGAGACAGCTTATTCATGCCATTTGGTTTTAGAATAGTTCAGCTAATACAGTTTTACCCTTAGGCCTTCAATACCATTTCCTAGCAGCTGAGAATCAAGATTCCCAAATAAACAAGTTTTCAGTCCTCTAAATGACATTTTAGAGGCACAGTAACAGCCCCTTGTTTCCCTCCTCAATTAGTAAGTACCACAACACTTAAAAAAGCTTTTTGCTTTTGTTACCTGCGAATCTTGCTTCAAGCTCCTCACTTTTATTTGGGATGATATAATTATTGGAAGGCACAAAGGTGCAGCACGGACAATGTAAGCTTATCTTAAATCCGAGATTCCTGTCTGAAAAACATAAGAGTAAGTGGAGTTGGTTTTTAGCCATGGAATGACTCTGAAAGACTGCTGAGTTAATGGAGGAGCAGTTGGGGCAGGAGTGAAGGCAAAGAGCACTTGTCACCTCTGTGATGGAGCCACTCATGTACAGCCTCAGTGACATCAAAAGACAACCATTCTCCTTCTGCTCTTGTTTTAACTACCTTGCTGTCGATGTAGCGCTGTCCTGGTGAGGATAACTCTTTAGATTTTAGAACCTGTAAGAAACAACAAATATAATTGCCTATAGGTTAGCAATTACCTATTTTTTTATTTAAATGGACCACCAACAGTTTAAAACAGCAGAAGAACCTATTACAGCTCAAACCTCTAGCAGCAGATGCACACTCAGGCATGCTTTCAAAAAGAATTTTCCTTGGGTGTGTGAGGAGAGGAAGATGATATAGAAACACCCTAATGAAATCAGCTTATGCTTCCAAGCAAAATATGCCATCACATATTCCTTCCTAAGAGAAATCACACAGAAAGACTGCCCTGAAAACTTACCCTGCAAAACAAGTGGTCAAGAGATCATAGTAAATGGATCAGCAGAAGAAGCTATTTGATCTTCTTTGGTAATACTTACACTGTTTAAAGGGTAATATCAGATGCTAAAGTTAAGCCTGTACAATTTAGCTTGTACACTGCAGATATAGCATCACTCACCCATAACTAAACTCTGTGGTATTCCCTTATTAATGCTTCTAGCCTTCCCTCTGACTTCAGGAACTTGTCATACATTAAAGAAAGTTATACAGGTACAAAGAAAGTTCATACAGGTAACCTGTGGGCATGCACAGACAGACTGGTGTCAATCGTGGCCACACCTGGATTTCTGCAATGGGTGTTACTGCTTCTATCTAAAATTTGATGCCATCTGTGTTTGTATTTGCATCAAAACTCAAAACTTTCAGCAAAAGTTGCTATTGAGCATGCAAAAAATAACTTTGAAAAAAAAAAAAAAAAAAAAAGGGCTCCTCCCTTTCAATTTCAAGTTTCAAGTACTCATCGTCTTCCTCCTAACTAAACAATTCCGTGAGCGCTTTCCCACATACAGGAGAGCCTATTATCTACCCTAACTCTGGGATGAAAAAAATGGATTTCTGGCTACTAACAGGTTTCCCAGTTATTACTGTGTTGATAGTTTTGCGATGCAGGAAGCTGGAATACAGTGCAACACTAAGTCAACTCCAAACAAGATACCACACAATAACATCACTTTGTAACTTTTGGCATGCCAGCTGTGTAACTTCGTGTTATCGTTTTGGGTTCCTTCTCTCTTTAACCATCCAAGTCCATCTCCAAATGAATAACTGACAATGCCTCATTGTTTCCTCCTATTTTTTTAGCCCAAGCCAACCTGACATCTAGTAAACGCTGCTGGAATAAAACAATGGTGAAATGCATAATTCATGTGAAGAAAAATATTTCAAAAGAGTTGTGAAATTACATCATCATGATAAAATTAGGCCTTTCATAATTAAACAGAAAAGCAGGGTGGAGAAGGCCAAATTTTGTCCAACATGTATAGTTTCCCTATTTATTTCAAGGGAGTGCTGGACCTCTCAAAGGTCAACAGTGCTGCTCCCACAATAACATTTGTCTTCTGAGAAGAACAGCATCATGACAAGCTCTTTGCCTTCTTTCTGATCAACACATTTAACAAAAAGACATGAGAAGATGTTGTTCCAAATCCAGAAAATTACCTTGTACCCCTAGTAGGCAATGCTGAGATCTCCAGTAGAATCTGAGGCCACTCAAACATTGAACACTGGGACTCTTTTTTATGAGCCAACCTTCAAACAAAGTGTTTGAACAATTGTTTACATAGATCTGGCAGCAGCAAGAGGACTACCATTGCTCAGAAGTGCCAGAGTGATGACAGAATCAGTAATCAATACTGGGAATGTCCCAGAGAAGTACAAATATAACTGTGCCTTCCCTTTGGTCTTTATCAGGTCAATTAAAGTGTTTCTGAGGACGTAATGCAGCTGTTATCCTGCAAAGATGTGCTGGGGCAGGAGGGGGTATGAGGCAAATGGGATACTAGAACTTAGCTCATTTCTCTTCCTTTCTGCACAGTCATATCTTTCTGAAGACTCCAGAAACTGCATACCTCAGTTTTGGCAGTGATGTAAGGATATAAAACTAAGTAATTTGCCAAAACCAATCTCTTGATATTAACTACAACTGGTCTTAGACATGTTCTGAAGACTCAGCTGTGCCTTGGTATCCAAAGTGTCTTTATCCCAATCCCACTGCTATCAAAAGACAAAGACAATGGCTGGCAGAGTGTACCTAGAATGAAAGGCATTTGTGAAAGTACAAGAAATAGCCACTGCAGTATCCAGTGGTACAAAGAACATCCATCCTCAGCAATGAACTGAATGTCAAGAAAAGTGTTTGCAGGTTTTAAAACTGTAGGACGCTGTGGGACAGGATTAATACTGTAGATTAGAAAAACTAGATTTTATCTATACCACAGTATCTATAATATCTGAAAGTGAGGCTTCCCTTCATGTTGTTTATGCTGCATATTCAGGAAGAAAATTATAAAGAGTGAACTAAAAAGTAGAAAAGTATGGCATCATTTCCAGTTGACATCTCGGGTTAAGCAGGCATTAGTGGGTCTTAAGCAAAAGCCTTTTAAGTGCGATAAGTACCAGACTTAGTGAAACCAGAATGTCCTGTTTAATCTCCTTATCCTGAGCTGACTATCTTTATAGCATTAGGGTGATGTAGTATCTCAATAACCTGATTGCTTTTAAACAAAAATGATCTTCTAGCCTCACCATTTCAATTTTTTCCTTTTTCTGTTATATTCTTGAAGAGTGGAAATATAAAGGATGATAAAATCCTAGGGTGGATCCTCAGCGTATCACCCCACAATATAAGCCAATAAAGGATTCTTCTTTTCCTACACTGCATTCTGTGTTTCTGTCCACACTAAGCCAATTGC
Organism: Heliangelus exortis; assembly: GCF_036169615.1. Classification (NCBI taxonomy): domain Eukaryota; kingdom Metazoa; phylum Chordata; class Aves; order Apodiformes; family Trochilidae; genus Heliangelus; species Heliangelus exortis. Next base: position 25,108,946 of record NC_092424.1, on the reverse strand, counting down.
ACTCTATATAGTGGTAAACAAAGTGTCCTCTTTCTAGGAACTTATCAGAATTTTTTACAGCTACAATATTTTCTACAAATAAATCTTCCAGAAATTATTACATGACAAGCATTTTAAGTTTCCCCTGCCATTATCCCCACCATTTCCCCCCTTTAGTTTACTTCCTTCTAGTTTGCTCTATGTTTTTAGTTTTACCTTCCCCATCAGCAAGACACCTTTTTCTTCCTATACACCCTCAAGTCTATACTGTAATTGAAGAACTTCTCTTCCAGTATTTCCTGCACTTTCCTCCAACTATTTTAGATGCTAAAAAGAAGAAAAGCCTTATCTCTGCATGGAGGCTTTTGTGTTTGAAAGCTTGACTATGTCTTCCAACTATACTGATTGGTCTTAGAAGAGACATTCCCTTTATCTATAAACATTCCCTTGCCTTGACTATAAACACTGCCTTACCTTTATGTTTAGCCCATTGCAACCACATCAAACACTGTTATCAGAAATGTTGCTGCACAACTTGTACCTGCAGGAGATAAACTCAGGACTAAAAAGTAAAAGGGCTTTGTGCAAGTGTTTTCAGTGAACTAAAAATACTAATAGAAAAAAAGGGGGGAAAACCCACAGGAGAGAAGAAAGACTGGGTTAAACTTATCATTTAAGCCTTTCTAATTTCTTTCTGGCATCTTGTCCAGACATCCCCTTGTGAAGAGGCAGAAAGAGCTGGGTATGCCTATGGGTCATGATGTGGATAGTTAGGGCTTTTGGAGAGTACTGTGCATTTAGGGATGATGGATTCAATTACTTGCATGAGTAGAAGACAGAGTTTCCACACGTGCAACCTCAGCACACTCACAAACAACACACTTAAACACACAACAACTGCACAAGTGCAGGTGCAAGCATTTCCACCTTCCCACACGAGTGGAATTTCAAAATCAACAAACTCACAATTCAGGTTGTGCAAAATCTCTGCAGCTTCTAAACATGGGGATGTCCTTTCACAGCTCTGTTTATTTAGTCTCACTTTCAACAGAATGATAATGCAATGCTGCCCTTTCTAATAAGGGACTGCATAGGGAGCATATGCATAGGTTCATGTTACATGGGGATGAGCTGAATAGGTAGAAGTGATTACCAAAGGGTTATCCAGCAGACTCGTAGTCCAGTATGAAGGGTAATTTTCACTCAGCAGCAACGCTCTAAATTCTAAGAACAATTTGGTTCTGTCTACCCTCTTTTTCTACAGGATTCCTCTCTTTCACAGGAAAGCAAATAGTTACCAAGACACTTGTTAATGTCTTCTTGATAAAGTATCTTGTCCACTTAAGCTCTGCCTTCTAGCTATATTTTTCTGTGGGTACTGCTATCTGTCCTCCCATCAATTCTTCTGTTCTGACTCTTCTTAAAAACACCCAGGGAAAAAATTATCCTACAAATACCCATGAAGGATCTAAGGATCTCTAGATATCACAATATGCACCCACTGCCAGCAGATAAAGGGAAAAAAAAAAAATAGATGAATAATGCAGAATGCACTTAATTGCAGGAAAGGGCTCATGAAGCACACAGACAGATGCAAAGAATTGCTCTTGCATTTACAGGTGCACATTTAGAAGGCTCATTTGGGAATCTCTGTAATGACACCACTCCCTTGCCACCCTCTTCAGGCCTGTCTGATTTCTGGTATTCTATAAATCCCACTGAAAACTGCTCTTCACTGCTTCCTCAAAGGCATTCTGCTCAGTCTTCAGGGGGAGACCCTCTGTTCTGCTGGCAGGGATTTGTCTGTTTTCCTTTTCATCCAAGACCAGACCACGATGGTATCTTGGAAGCACATCCCAAACCACCATTCAGCAGTAAAAAGCTTTGATTTCCTGACAAACTGGTTTCAGAAGAGTGACAAGCTAGTTTCCAGAAAACACCAGTCTCTAAATCACTTCTTCCAGCTGCTGTGCTTATTTTTCAGATTAACTGGAGAGTACTAACTGATACATTATTTAAAAATTTAAGTATCAAATAGCTGAATTCTTCATTAAAATACTGGAGGATGAAACTGTTTCTTTGTATGCATATATTTATACTTTCAAGTAACAATCACAGATCTAAGTATAAAAGTAAGGACAGGACTGTCTTAGTCTCTATTATAGAAACTGTAAAATACACTGAGAATACTTTATAATCATTATAGCAACCGAAGATTGTTTGCAAAATTAGAAGGAAAATTATGACTTTAAAAAATGAGGCCTATCAGAGGCTGATACAAGCAGAGCAAAAGCATTCAGTGTCAGTGTCATTATACTGGTTCAAAAACAAGACTAGAAAACCTTCAGAACCCAAGATTCTGTTAATAGGAGTGTAAGTATTTCACTCAAACTTTCCTTTGCCTACTCCCCTTCAGACAGATAACTAAATAAATAGGTTAATGTATGTATTCTAGACAATAACCACTGAGATCAGATGCCACAACAGCCTGCCTTACTGATTCATTACACATATAAAACAAATAAAATTGACAAAAGAAAAAGCTGGTTCTTTCAAATAACTAGAGCTCCAGAATAGCAACTTGCTTTGTTTATTTCAGATTTGATTGTCTGTCTAATAACAACTTCTAGTCTCCTATAGCAACCACAATCAGATACAGAAGAGTAGAAAAATTACAATTAAGTGTAATTTTAAGTGGAATAGTTTTGGCTAATAAATTCATCACCTCCCCAGAAAGCAAACAAACAAACAAAAAACTGAATGTGGTTCAGCAGTGATGATACACAGGCTGGGGCACCAGGCATACATCTGCTGCAGCCAAGAAAACCCTAGGCATGCTTCAAAGGCCAGGCTTTAGCAACAGCAAGGGCATTTTATAGCTGGGTTTGAGAATTACGGTCAACAACTTTTAGGAAAAGTTTTTGGCAACTTACAGTTTCTTAAAACAAGTTGATGAATTTTCAAAACATAATAATAAGGTCATAAGGCCACTTAACATCTATCCTGTCTGCTGCATTGCCCTGGAGCTTGGGACAGTCACTGGTATCAGCTGGCCTGAGTTCTGCAATCACTGAATAGCAGTAAATATGGCATTATCTTGTAAAAACTTGCTATTAATCTGTTTTTCCTCTCCATTCAGAGTGTCTGATCTGCTCCCTCCAGATGTGGTTGGCTCCCTGACAACTTCCTTCTCCTTCTCCTTCTCCTTCTCCTTCTCCTTCTCCTTCTCCTTCTCCTTCTCCTTTTCCTTCTCCTCCTCATTTCAAACTCCCATGATGTTCTTGTGTATTAAAACATCATGGCAGACTCATGATTCTTTCCTTTACTTATCAGTTATTATCCATGATTTCACTGGAACTCCAAGGGCCTTTTAAAATCCCAGAAGTAACCCGCCTTACACTTGTAAGCTCAAAGTAAATAAGCCCAGACAATGAGATCCAGTGGCAAATTCTGTGCTAATGCTGGTTAACATCAGAGCAGTGATAAGTTCAGCTATGCACAACATTGTGGGTGAAAACTGTTTAGGATAAGCTCTTCTAAACTACAAGAAACATGCAGGGGACTCCAACCTAGCATTCTGCAGAGGAATAATGAGGTTCACAAGGTCTGCAAGTGCAGCTACTTGTGGTTTCCAAATTCTTGTGTACCATTCACCATACTGAAAGATCCACTCACTGCCTGGTTCCAGATTTCAAAGGTCTCCTCAACCAGCTTCCAAGGACTTCATCCAGACCTTTCTGAAACTTAAAGTTAAAAATTACCACTCTAATTCTTAGTCCTTTCTTACTCCCTGATTGAGTTCAAAGTCTTTCTATGAGGAAAAATACGTTGTAAAGTGCAAAGCCTCCACACAGCACCTTTTGCCAGATAACTGGGAATCCACTGGCTATCAAATCTTAGCTTCTTATCACCACTAGTGCAAAAGACTGTGTATTTTGTCAAAGATCCTCCGTACAATTTTTCAAGCTCTGCTTGTAGCTACTTCTGCAAAAGAGTAATTCAGACTCTGTTTTCAGTGCTATGCAGTTAAAAGGGCTTTACAGACCCCCTGTTTATCAATGGAAGTCTTTCCATTATTCGCAAAGGTTTCCAAATCAAGCTCAAACCGAGGACAGAATCTTTAGAGACTAGCATATGAGATGCATGTATGATTTCCTGCCAAAATACAAAGGTATGGAGTACTTGCCAAAGAGTACTCCACTTTTTAAAAAAACCCATAGCGCTCTGATCCATCTGTTCAGAACTTGCCAGACACGTTCTTCATGTGAACTTGCAAATAAAAAGAACGTATTTCACACATAACCCAACCCCTTTAATATCTGCATGGGCTACAGCTTCAGGAAGATCCTCTTACAGTGTTGGCTGCTGCTCACTTAAAGGTAAAAGAAGGTGAAGCATGAGAAGGGTAAAGTGATGAGTGGCTAAAGCATGTCAGAAAGGGAGAGGAAGTCAAGTATGTAATGGAATGACTGTGACTGACTCATTGCATTGCCCCTTGTTAAGGTGATAATCTCCAGGAAGAGACAAATGGATCCTGTGAAGGCATTTCCTCTCCATTTGTTGCCCAAGCTGGACCTTCCTCCTGCCACTGAAGACACAGACTAATGTATGTTGGGGATACAGCCCTGAGGCTGCTCAGTGTGATTTATGTTAAAACAGGCAGGAAGACTCTGCATTGTCTAAGCAGTAAACAAGGAGAGAGGGTCTGGGGTCCTTCTCTTGAAAGATTCTGAAATATTGAGTGCAATTTCCTGCCATTTAAGAGATTTTATGATAGCTCTAAAGAACGATCTTATATAAAATGAAGCAGAACAAAAAAATCCTATAAACTTACCTAGCATTCAGCTTTAATTTGCCAAAGGCACATTATGTTTTATTAAAATATCACCAAAGAGGAGCCAAAGTCAACAAAAACAGAGTGGGTTGTCCTGCCTTCTAGCCAAATCCCCTAGATCCTGCAGGGTACTCCTGTATTCATCTCCCTTTTACGCACAGGTCTCTCCAACTCTATTCTACAGTCCTGTCCCTGACAGATGTATCTCATGTTCACATACACCTTACTGTAATATTTTGCATGCAACTTTCTTTGCTATCTGAAAATTTGGACTTACTATTTCTCCTAAGAAACTGTCTTCTCCCAAAAGTCACTCCTCTTTCTTCCCTTCCTCTTGCCTCTTTTATTCTCCCTAAGTCACAATTCTCCTTGTGGTTTTCTCTACCCACCACCTCCAGGCTTCTATCCCCCTCTGTTTTCTTTCATGACCTATTCTTCATATAGTCTTCTCTCCAACATAGCTTCACATTGTTTCCTATACCTCTCCAAAACATCAATATTCCCCTTCTCCACTGGAACAGGCTCCCTAGTGCCAGGCTACCAAGCCAACCTGGTGTTCCTTGGCCCAGTAGATTGGTATCATGCTGCAGTGACTGGTTAAAACTTCCATGTGTCTCAGTGTAACATGGGCTTTGTCACCCCACCAGAGCAGGAACCCAAACCCAGTGGCTAGTTTCTGACCCATGAAGCATTCCTATGCTTCCCAAAATGTACACACGCTGCAAACAGCAATAAATTTGTCAGCTCAGTGCCCAACATTTCTACACATGGTAGTGTTGAGGTCGTAGTACATGCTTACCAGTACCTAATGGGGATATTATAAACTTCAAGTAGTCTTCAATAACTGCTCTGTTACTGGCAAGAGATGGCCGCATCTGAGATAAGCTCTCAAATTGTAACAAATATGATGCAGCAACAAATATTTCCCCTCACCTACAATCACAGATTATTCGCCAAAGCTACTCTGTATTTGGTCTCCAGTATGCTGACTTTTTTTTGGTAGGGAAAACAGTATTTAGAATGAAAAAAAAAAAAAAGGAAAAGGGTTCTGGAACAAGGAGAAAGCAGCACTTTGACTGAAATATACTGTAAATTAACATCCTCTGGTCTGGAGGTGTTGATGAGGGAGGGGGTGAAGGAAGCAGGAAGAGTTTGGTACCATACGAAGTTATTAGGCCCACACTTTATACTGAGTTAGGTGCTCCAAAGAGTTTGCCATTTAACTTAACCTTACTTATAACCTTTCAGACTGCAAGAGTCTGGTTTTAGGACATCAGCACATAAATTCTGAGATCCAAATACTATTTCAGATGTGGGTCACAGTGACGGCAGTCAATTAAAATAAAATGCCCCAGGTGCTATCTAGAGACATCCTGAGCCAACTCACAGCCACAAATCCTGCCTCCTGGTTTTCTTCCATGGCACCAGAGACTGGACTTTTTGGCATGAAAAGAGAACAAGGTCCCCCTGCTCCTGATTATGCAGATATCAGCCTGGAGTAGCCCTGCTGCAGTCAGTGTAAATTGCCTCAGATTTGCACCACGGAATTTGGCCTAAATCTCTAGTAGCTTTCTCTAAACTTATTCCCTAACTGAAAAACAAGACAAAACACTGTCTGAATTCAAAGTATTTGAACGACTGACTGTGATTTAAATTTAAATGTGACTCATAATGGGGTAATAAGTTCCATGGCATCTTCCTTCTCATACCTCCAAGTAGGGAGAGAGGTCCTCAAAGAAATAGCGGTTACCACTATCTGGAGGGCAGACAACTCTTCCCAGACCCAGAACAATCTCCAGAGGAGCTCTCAGCATGAACTGGGCCCTCCTCAACATGGAAAGACTGCAGGTTTGCTCATTCTTGCTACAAATTCTTCATCAAAATCCAGTGTTCCACTTTTGGCTGTAACCTGGCACAATTCATTTGCTCCAACCCTGCATGCTGATACGTCCCATGATATGACACTGCCATCTCCAGCCTCTCAGGTACCCACACCCACAGCAGCTTCAGATAACAATGATGATAAAAAACAGCACTTTTGTTGCATTTTTCATGATGCTTTATGATGTGTTGAAAAAACATGGCACTGCTTTCAAAGGAAGTAGTTATTACTTATTATTGCTTGACTGCATGTACATAATAAAAATACCTTACAAACAATACCACAACACTTTCTCAATGACAACTTTTTGCCCTGTGAGGGTTTCCACTCATCCAGTTTTGTGGTGGTAGCTTTTTATGTTTTGGAATGCTTATTCACAGAAGACAAGATTTCTTCTGAAGGGTGCAGAGACTTTATTCATAAATACAGAAGCACCTTAATAAAAGAAAGATGTGAAGAAGCCTTCAAAGCAGGCAAGAAAACTGATGAACAAAGACATTCCCATAACAACTAAGCTTTATCTGATCAAATTCCAATAAAGCCTGCATTTGGCATAAATCTTTAAAAACATAGCAAGGGCCACTGGGGGATGCTAAAACTTATTTATTTAATATTATTCCTCCTCCCTCCCCAAAAGTACTTTAACCTCTTAATATTTTCTGAAGCCTCAGTGCTCATTGAGAAGTGAATGCAGTGCAGTGGAAGGATGGCAGGAAGTAAGCTTCCTTCGTTCCTTCCCTCCTCCTTCCCTCCCTCTGGCTTCTCACTCTCCAGTGTGCTGATGATCAGCAGCATCACAAGCAGATTAGCCCTCACTTTCAGAAAATATAGTGCCTTTAAAGAATTTAATTATCTGTGGTTTCACTTAACCAGAGCCAAGAGGAGACAGCAGCTTTTACGCCAGCCTTATAAAAGAAATTTAATTCCTACTTCTAGGAGTTTTGTTATCTTTCATTCTAAAACTGCTTATTATGTGCACTGTGCTTCCCATCTGCATAGGAATACACAGATCTGGCTGCCTAATCCTTAAATACCAAGAAAAGTATTCTGGGTGAAAACAGACATTAAAGAAATGGGTTTGCTCTCAGGGATTACCACTTGCGCACAGACTTTGCAGATGCAGCCAGAGCACCTCCATGAGCATTAATACCCAGGACTGACTGCCTGGAGAAATCCAGGGGCAGCAGACCTGACAAACAGATCCACAACCACTCACGCCAGGCATAAAAACAATGGGTTACTCTCTGCTACAGCCTCACTGCTGTGGTGGAAAAGGGCTCCTGCTGCTGCTGCTGCACCAGGGGCTGGGAGCGAGGGGCCATAGCCCTGGCTTGCCAAAGAGCCCCAGACTGCCTTCCCCGAGTCAGTGCAAACAAGGGCTGCAGGAAAACATGAAGTCCTTTTCTGATGTGGTTTGGAAAAGGGAGCCAAATATAGCTTGAGGAAAGCTTAGCCAAAAAGGTGCAGTCTTGCATTTCTTTTTTCATTTGAAGGGGCAGATTTGTAAAGTCAGAGGACCACACAAAGAAAGAATCAAGGCAAGAAACAAAATACTTATATTTTGCTTGTTTTCTCAATTCACCCTGCATATCTGTCTCTAGCTGTTCCTAAAACAGTCCTTCACAGGAATATTGTCCCTTCTGCACCAGTGGCCTACTGAACTGCCACTGGACTAAACCAGAGAGCTCTTAGAGAGCAGTCAGAAGACATGCATGTGTTTGGGGACAGCCACTTTCTTAGTGAAGCACAAGAGATCTCTGCCTCTCTCCAGAAGACTTCTTCTGCCCCTCTCTTCCTGCTTGACTGAGAAAAATGAGGTGACAGGGGAACAACCATTCCCTGAGACTACAGGTATGAGAGGAATTTCAAAAATCCTCATCAAGATCTTCTCATCAAAGCAAAACACAAGGCAACCCAAAACTTGGTAGAGGAAAAAAAACAACCTAATAATTAAATGTTACCTATGCAAGACAAAACCCCACATTGTTCCTTATGGGCACAACAGCCCTGGCAAAGCCTAGCACGTATTTCACAGGACAGGAAGCCTGTGCTTATACATGGAGGAGGAGCAGCAGCTGCATGTGCCAACTCCACCAGCAATCTTCTCTGTGAGGCTCTCTCACCATGTATGGCTTTTCATGCTAGAAGTGAAGACACTTGAGAAGATCTTCAGCCCTTACAGAATGCATCTGCCTCTCCCACTTACACTGAAATGAGTATCTTCCTTGTTCTTCCTTTCTACTGCCTACATTTGTTCCTTCTTCCTCTGCTGTCCCTGTCAGTCTATCATTATGCAGCCCTGAAGCTCCTCTCTAGCGTCATCACCCTGGCATCAGTGCCTCCTACCTATCCTTCCCTACCTTCAAATCCTTAGCTTTTACTCTCTAAAATTAATATTCTGAGTTTTAGGATGTTTTCTATAACACTGTGTGACAATACACCCCGCTCTTCAATTTCTCACTGCTTTTGCTTCTCTTGTTAAACACTGCCTGCTAACCTCACAGAGATCAGATGCAGGGATATTTAGGGACTCTGATGCTTCTGCATGCAGTATAGCTGCTGCTAAGGAACCCAAGAAGTCAAATTGACCATCACAGAGCTAAGCAAATAGCTGCATGTAGGTTTTTGTGGAGAGCTGCATACAAGACTGATACAAGTATTATCAAAGTGGGGGGAAAAACAACCAGCAGAAGGTAGCTACAGACGCTTTTAAGAAGTAAAACAGAGAGAGGAAGTAACAGGCAACTTCTATCATTGTAATAGATGCTCTGAAAGGGAAATGCTTCAGAGGCAGCTTGCTTCTCTACAGGCAAAGTAACATGCCTGTAGACAAACATGCACAGGAAAAGGTGTCCTGGACTGTTTAGACATTGTTTAGGACATACATGCACTCAGGACAAACATGCACTCAGAGCTGCCTGCCTTTGGCTTGCCTATTACTTGGTGGAGAAAAGCCTTAATCCTACAATAACCTGCACTCATTACTCACCTAACACTTCACTCAATATGCCCCACCCAGTCTAAAAAAGGAAGAACCTTACTTACCAGCTATATATTTATCTAAAGGACACAAGTACCTGCCCTGGATGCAGGTGTCAGTCATTTCCACGGGCACAGGATTGCTGGAGTCAGGCTCTCTAAAATAAGCTCCAGCTGTTTCTCATCACAAGGTGAAATTCCAGCCAAGCAAAAGCCCTTTCTTCCCTACCTGTACTAAACCCTTTGTGTCCCACGTTCCTCAAACACTGAAAAGGCAATGAGCTGAGCTCAGGCAATGGCAGCTGTACTCCTTCCAAAGGGCTGACTAACATCTCCCAAAAGTAGAACAACAGAAAGCCCAGAGATGCTATCAATTCCTTTTAAGATACCTGAATAGTGAGGTCAAGCCAGAAGATACAATTGTTTTCAACAGGCTGGTGTGACAGCATCAACAGGGACTAGTAGTGTAATTCTCAGTGATGGCTGTTATATACAGACAACATCAGTGATTCTCATTAAATATCCCTGCTACCTTTCCCTTTTAACAAATAACATACAATTTACTCATCTTTTCTGCCAGCCTGTCCTTGGAAAGGAAGGCAGCCAGGTCAAGTTGAGGAGCAAAGTATTCTGTGACCACCTTTGGACCTGAGCCATGTTCAACTGGGAATCACTCTTCTACATCTAAACAATGTCTAAACAGTCCAGGACACCTTTTCCTGCTGTCAGCCTCTAAGGCTGGCTTATACTGTCACTTCAGCAAGCATGTGAAGTTCGCAAATTTCAGCTTTGTGTTATTGTGAATGAAGTCCTTTCTAAGAAAGGCACCGGGAAAACAGAGGCTACTTTGGAAAGACGGGACCCAGATGCGTCTCCCCATGTTTTTTTCCAGCTGCTAGGTGGGTTGCTGTGGAGAGACTGGAGGCTGACTCGTGCAAAGTGTCACTGTACCTGGTAGAGCTCTATCCGCTGCTCTGAGACCCGTGCCTTTGAGTTCTGCAGGCGGAAGACCCTGAACTCAGCCTTCACCAAGTTGGAGGCGTTCTTCTCCATTGCTGAGACGTCAAATCTCACGATTCGGAAATAAAGGCTGTAATAGCTTGGTGGGATGGCATCTGCAAGAAGACAGTGAGATTTTATTATTTGTTTTTAAAGATAAAATATATTGTTCCTTCAAATGGTTTAATACAAGACAGCCTCAGTAAGGGAAATATGTTAGTGTTATTCAGCTGCTAATGGCCAACTTAATATTATTATCAATTTAATAAAAAAACCCCAAAACAACCCCACATGTGTTTGATTACAGGGATACCATATTAATAGAGAGTTAACAACCATTTCCAACTCTATTTCAGATAATTTATTTAAACCCCTCTCTTTCAACATATTAGTGGTAAGTGCTGGGTGTTTATAACTTGAGAAAAAAAAACACAGGAGTTGGCGTCTGGCAAATGCCTTCAGAATTGTACCGAGTTCACAGGGATCTGCACTAAGACAGCACGCAAGGGCCACTCGTCTGATCTGTGTGCTCCCAGAGGCACATTTCCCCACAGAACACAGGACTGCAATGTAGCCAGCTTCAGACTTTGTTTTCCGTTTATTAATTTTATTGGAATGAAATATTCATTCTAGATTTTAGTAAGGAGGACAGAATGAGAAGAGGAAGAAGAAAGGGAGGAAAAAAGGAAAGCAGAGAGCAGGAAAAGCCATAAACATAACCACTTTTCACTATATATTGGGAAAAAAGTAACAAAAAAGATGAAAAAAAGATGCCAATCTTCAATAATGGTGTTAAAAATACCAGTTTATGTTTCAAAACAGTCTCTTGCTCGTTCCCAGCTGTAAACTCTGACTGAGGCTAAGCAGCAAAGCACTGTGGCACAGTCTGGAACACCTTGAAGAGTTCAACCACCACCGGTGGCTCGGCATCCACCTCACCCTGAACAGCAGCATGAGGAGACAGCTCTGTGTCCCCCCCTCATCATACTGCCCAGCACAGCTCTCCGCAGCACTAGAGCCAAACCCAGAGGGGACTCAAAATGACTCAAAGGCCCTGATACAAGTTTCTATTCAAGCTGAGGGAAAGTTTTCTTTCCTCTTACAGTGTGAAAACTGATGTGAGTAACGAAAAAGAGGAGGAAAATCATACTGGGGGGCTGAGGAAGGAAGGATTTTTATCTGATTTTTATCTGAGGAAGCAAACATCACAGGCCTCCCTGGGGCCACATCAGCAGGAAGACTTCAGGTAATAATTAGAAAACACGACATCTTCCCCCTGGTCATATAGCTCAGGATTTGCTGTGCTGGGGCAGGAGAAGACAGCTTGCATGTGATGGAGGTGAGCAGCTCAGCTCCTGTGAGACAACCCGGGGCTTGCCCAGAATCCCAGGGAGACCTCCTGCTCCCCTGCCTCCCTTGGCCATCCAGGCCATTAATTCAGGGATTTATCAACCAAGTACTTCTGGAAGATACCCAATAGTTCACTGATACAGTATACACAAGTAATCATTTCTATGTAAGAAGCCAAGTTCAGTACATTTACTTTTAACTACAATCAAAGGTACTTGGAATAAATCCTTAATAGTACTTATTCATCCCAATAAGCCGCATTAATAACTTGAAGACCTTCTTCCAAATATTTGGTGTTTCTAGGCTGGCTGCTGTTACCAGAGTTTCTGAAGCAACACAGCAGCTCCCAGTTACACAAGGCAACACCACTTCAAGTTACACATTTAATAACCATTTGCTGTAGCTCTTCAAATAATTCCAAGTTCTAACTAACTACAGAATAAATAACAAGTCAGTCACATGAGAAATAAAGCACATTTATTTGCTCTTCACAACATACACTAACCTGCTTCCTCTACATAATTGAGCCAAAATATCCTTTTTAAATGAACAGAAGTAGGAACTCCTAAGAATGATCCTAGCTATGAGAAAATATTTGATGATAAAGGAAAAATCTAGGCCTCAACTGCAGATGCATTAAAAGCTAGAGATAACAAGTTCTCAAAATGCTTAGAAAAATCCCCTGAAAGACTACTTCCCAAAGGAGACCCTCAGTATAGTCTATGGGTCAGTAAGTATAAATATGAACAGGAAACCTCAGGCTTCCTTATGATCCCATTTAATTAAAGAAACAAAAAAGGTTCTCACATTTTCACATCTGCAGTGCTCTAAAATAAACCCCACTGCATCATGACTATCAGTCTTGCCTGACAGGTTTATTGACAAAAAAACCTGCTATAATCTTGTATTCAGAACTCAAAGAAATGGGAAGAAATTTACGCCCATACCAGCAGTGCTCACCGATGAGCAACACAGTAGTATTGCTCACTCTCAAAATACCAAATGAAGGTCTTCTGAGAAATGCTTAACTTTTTGCAATGATGATCTTGATTTTGACACATTCTGCAAATTCTTTTAAAAGTTACTAGGTTCAGAGATTAGAGAAATAAGTAATCTCTTCAACTTACTTTTCTGCTGTAGGAAACTCCAAGACTACTACTTGCTTTTCAGCCAAACCTAATCCTACCAGGAATATAATTTGGCATAATAATATGTGTACACAAGATCGATTCCTCCAGGATGAGCTGTAAGTTGTCTTTCCCTGTCATTTATTTGAGGCATCAACCTACCATTTCATTCCCTCTGGACAAGCCAAAGTAGCAGTCAGCCAGCCAGTTGCGCTACCGCAGACAAACCCTGTCCATCTTGACTTTATTTCAGATTGAAAAGTCCTATTTGACTGTCTGTTTGATTTATATTTAGCTTCTAACTTATTTCTAGAACTTTCTTGTGCTGTATATGTAGTCTTTCTCTTCGGTTTCTGTATTTGAGATGCTTAATATTACAAATCTGTAAATACGTATCTAAACAGATCTCCCTAAACCATCTCTGCATTTACACTTTTTCTCTTGTTCATGCATAAAGAGAGACAGAGATGGGATACTCTTTTTGTGCTTGCATATGTGTGCTTGTATACACAGCGAATTAGGATTTACCTTTCACCCACAATGAATGAATAATAAATGAATTACTGTCTAGAAGAATTTTCATCTCTCTTACAAGATAAATTTATAACTTGTAAAAACCCACATAAGAAATTTGATTTCTTTACTCTATAATTCACAACATTATCCATGGGAAGTCAATTTAGGAAATGACATCAACAGCTGAAAAAAAAATTTTTTTTACTAGCTGGAACCCTTCCTCTGAAAAAAGAATGGCTGACTGCAGAATTGAGGTTTACATTACAATTAATCAGCATTAAGACTGAAAATTGAGACTCGCAACTCTTTTTAAGGGAATAGAAAACTCCAGAGAGTCTACAAGATTTTTGATTAGCCTTTAAGTGATCTCAGATGCTGCAATTTGTATCTCTTTGTGACTCCACCTTAGCCTGACAGTTGCATCAATTCAGACTCAGTTGGATGCCTGGACTCCCATCTGGTTTTGGCCTAGTGACTCCAGTACATGCCAGGATGACTCCGACCAAGTTAGCCTGCAAACCAGGCTCTATGAGTATTCTTTGAACCATTATCATTAATGAGTGGAATTAAATCAATATGTTTCCTGTAGCTAGAAAAACACAGAATTTTTTTGTTTTGTTTTGAAGAGACAGAATAGTAAATGCAATGAAAGCTTCCATTTTAATAATCTTTAAGTTATTCATTTATCCCCTTGAAGGAAATGAAGACTTCCAGTTGTAATAATCATAATCACAATCATCACAGAACAGTTGAGACGAGAGTGATAAATCTCTCTTCATTTTAGCCTGCTAAACATCAGGCATCACAAGCTTAGCTTTTTCAATTCTTTTCTCAGTTGTGTTGTGTTTGTTGTGGTTTGGTTGGGGTTTTTTTTTGTTTTTTGTTTTTCTTGAATGAGCTGAAACTTCATGAGCTGCTTTATACAGAACAATCCAAACTGCCAGGTTAAAACGTATTCTGGTATGTGAGGGCTTAAGTGCATAAGGACACTGTGGTTTCTGTGCCTCTTACTGACTTTACTCAGTGCCCAGCATCCTCTAAACTCCTGTGCCAACAACTCAATCCACCCTTCTCTGACAGAGCAGAAAATCGCCAGAGGGAGGGATGCAGAAGGTCTGTTCTGAAATATTTAGCAGTCTGCATATTGCTTCAGGTTGGAGATTCATCAATAGGGGAGACTGAACACATCCTCTGACTGACAGTCCAAAACAGCACATGGACCCTCCAGGCATCACTTCTGGGAGTGAGATGGAGTCAAGCTCCCTTAAAACAAAAGGGGGAATGGGAGGAGTTTGTTTCATGCTGGAGATATTCGCAAAGTCAGGAAACCCCCTGAATAAAAGGATCATACTTTTGCGTACCACAGTTGTGTTTTATGAACTAAGCCCTGCATTTCCACAGCTTTCCTCACAAGTACTGAGTGTACTGACATTTCAGAAGAAACAAAACACTGTTTAAAACAGCTCTTCCGAGAGCTGGGCTTTCTTATTCTGGCGAGGAAAAAGACCTACATTCAATTGTATCCATACAAGGCTCTTTTCCTTTCCCTATGAATTTCCATTCTGCTATTGAAACAAAAAAATCAATAATATGCTAAGCTCAAGTTAGGAAATGTAAACTTTTCTTTTCTCATTGGAAGAGGCCAGACAGGCCGTTTTCACACATGCACCCACACAGGAAAGGCTGAGAGCTTCAATCTAATCCTTCCATCAAGGGCTTGTAATATATGCTCCAAAGATTTATTTTTATTCCCTTTTATGTTTATTAAACTTTGGAGAGTTTCTTTTCCTTTTTCTTTTCTTTTTGATGCTTTGCCCATTCTTTATTACAGCAGCTACAAAACATGGAGTGACCTTTTCTTCTCGTCATCTTTTTTTTTTTTTTTTCCCCATCCTCATCTTTCTAACTGGAGTACATGAATGACCATGTAGTAGGCTTTGAAAGAAGCACATGCAAATATTTATAAGAGTAGCTTGATTGTTATTAACTGCAGTTGTTATGCTTTCCATGCTCTGGCAAGCTGCCCTAACCTAACTATCAGGATCATTTAGGCTGTTTAGATTTCAGATCACTGATAGCAAGTCCTTTTTTTTTTGTCTTCTAAGAAGCAGCCATGTGACTTTGTTTCTTCCCCTGTGAGAATTTCACTCTCTGCTCAGCATATGGGTCCCTGACATAAGCCAGGTCAGGCTGCCTTCAAGGACATCCAGACATGGATGCAAAGCAGCATGCAAAGCAGCATGTAAAGCAGCATGCACAAGACTACTGGAAGGATGGGCAGCCCTTCAGCTGTAAAAAAAAACAGCTTTCCAGCAGGATCCCATCCTTCCTGTCAGGCACATTTAAGGTCACAAATCCTGTCCTCTTTACCAGGGAAACTCTCTACGAGAGATTACAAACTTGTTTAATGCACGTAGGCTTCCTAAGCCTATGGATAATTATTTTGCTCACCCCTCCTAACCCTGACATGACAGCAGAATCCTGCTGGAAACCACCTCTCTGCAATGAAAGAGGATATATAAATACAGTGAACCAAAATACTGAGAGGTCTTCAGGTTATATTTGGGAACTAGGATCTGCCCTCAGAGGTAAATCAGAGTTCCACATCAGCTTTCCATTAGCTCTGAAACTCTACCCTGCTGTGACATGAAGTTATGAGCACATCAGTTAGCTGATCAGTGCTCTTGGACAGAAACACTTGCACCACTCTCCACTCACACAGCTTCCACTTATTTGCAGCAAGGCTTCACGCGCAGACAGTATAAAGGCAGTATCATAAACTTATTCCAGTGTCTACCTAAAAAGCTGTCAAAAAAATATTACCTTTATCTGTCATCAACTATTTACCATCGAGGAATGACACTGCACTGAAAGTCAGAAAAAAATGCTAGGAACACAGTGGATAAGGCTTGCAGCAGAGGACCAATGACTCTGGAGCAGCTCTTCTTGCAGAACAGGGCACGTATGCACCTACTGTGCAATCCAAGACATGACACACACACTCTGTTACTGCACTGATTTTCGGTGAAGAACCTGCACCAGAAACTAGAAGCTAGGCATCTTCTGCTCAATCATTCTCAGATGCATAGTTTTATCCATGATACCTGCAGTCTTAGTATTTACTGCACATGGATATGCCAACACTTAGAAGGACAGACAGAGAAACATGAAAGAAGACAGAGCTTTCTTCATCAGAAACACAGAGAGAGAACAGGTTGGGGATCCAGTTGCTGGATGACCCTTTTGATCACCAGAACAACTGAAGACTGAAACTGCTTCTCTTTTTTACCACCAATACTGACCCCTGGACCAGCCTCTTTGGTCACACAGGGAAGGTTCAATATAGCTTCACTAAGATAATTGATTTTAGAGTCCTAGGGTGATTCCCCCTGAATTAAAAAACAAAGAAACAAGACCTCATTCCTACAGGGACTCCTGCTGTAACTCTTTAAACATGAGTTTCTTTCACCAGTTACATTAACAGAAGCCAATCCTGAAAATGTTTTGTTGTTGCTTTTTTTAATTTCGGTAACCTTTTTCTGTATTAGCTAACTTTTTCTTTGGAATGGCAACCCATTCCTGATAGGCAGCAGGGAATCCATTCATGGAATTATTATGCCCTAAACTGGCTACAAAGTAAATGTCACTAGCAGACTCTACAGTGCTCAGAGCCAAGACACTTGGCATTACTCAATAGCACAAGTATATGGTTTATTTTTTCTGTCCTCACTCTCTCTTTCAAGTTCCATATGTCCACAAAATGTACACCAGCATGGGTTTAGAAATGAATAATTACCAAATTTTGTGACAACTATCACATTTATCCCACTGCTGAACTGCTTGCTATTCCTTTTTTAAACCACACTAGGATCTATGACAACATATGGAAAGTAAACGACCCCAGGATGTTCTGTAGATTGGAGAGTTAGGTACAATGAGGCAAAGATGGACTTTTCTGAAGGTATGCCTATGAAATTGTGTCCCTTACTTAAAATACAACAAGGATCTTCTCTTTTTTGCTGATGCTTTCT
Source organism: Heliangelus exortis (assembly GCF_036169615.1). Taxonomy (NCBI): domain Eukaryota; kingdom Metazoa; phylum Chordata; class Aves; order Apodiformes; family Trochilidae; genus Heliangelus; species Heliangelus exortis. The sequence goes on along the minus strand of NC_092424.1, from coordinate 25,091,249 downwards.
CACTGTTTCACCAAGCCTGAAGCAAAAGATGACGAGACAAAGCTATAACCTCAACAGCAGTTATCTGGTACTTTGTTTTCCCTTTACCCAAATAATTAATTCCTTCAAGGTACTCCTATTGCTCTAGAGTTTGATAGACTCCCATGAAATTGCATTTTGTACTCTTGATTTCTATAACGGAGAAAAATATCCTGCAGTCATCTTTGGGTCAAAATGCAGGTGGCATAATAAGAACACTGAGACAGAAGAGTTAATCACTGGATAATCATAGAGTTAAATTAAGCTTTAGGTTAAGTTTTCACAAAGACAAATAGTAAGATAAAACACAAATCATTTGTATTATCATAATGGCACTCCTGGTACAAAACAGGTTAAGTCATGGCCTTTTTACTCATTTAAGATTCAAAGAGAAGAGCATCCTGTTATATACTCCTTAATTTCTGTCACTTCATTTCTACTAGCATATTGGAGCTGGATACTAGTCCTACAGTGGGCATCAAATCCTTCCAAGAAAAGCTACCATTCTTGTTACAAAGCTGTAACAATGCAACCCATTTTAAACTTGTTTTGTTTTGTAATTATTGTCTCTGGGCTGGGCGAAAACTTGTCAACTGTATTTATATGTTACAGCTGAAACTGACTATAGAAATTCCATAATTTGGCCTGGAGACCATTGTAAGGGCTGTAAATTTCCTGTGTCACTGAACTGTGTGATTTAAGCAAGTCCTATCAGCCAGAAAGCCCTCATTTAAATCTTTCTCTTTTGCTCCACTGGATTTTTTTGTCTCTGCCACTTTTCAAAACTATTTTTATGAATCTACTACTCTTTGTAAGCTCAGTCCAAAACACTGTTTCGCCTGAAAAAAACCATACCACCCACACCAGCTAGAAAGAAGACAAAATATCTATTTTGAACAACGAGCTATGGCTTCCTCTCCCTCTCCTATGGGTACCATATGAAGAACAATTGCTCAGCCAACACCATATATTTTCATTCACCTCCTATGACATGCAGCACCAGAAGCCAAGAAGCCTGGGCTATGACAGGTCCCCAAAATGAAATTTTCCTAAAACTTTCCTAAAAAAAGTTTCCTGAAACTTTCCATGGCTATTCCACCACCCAAACCACAAAGGAGAGTCAAATTTGATGCCAAAGAGAAAGACTGGAGGAGCATTTTAATATAAATCAGGCTCCGGAACAGGCTGCCCAGGAAGATGATCAAGTCACCAACCCTGGAGGCTTTTAAAAGACATGGAGATGTGGTAGTTAAGGACATGGTTTATTGGTGGACTTGGGGGTGTATTAGGCTTAAAGGTTGGACTTGATGATATTAAATGTCTTTTTCAACCAAAGTGATTCTGTGATTCTGCTTTATCTGAGAAGATGACCAAAACCATCAAAGTCCACACAATCTTTCTCCTGTAAATGACAAGAGCTGTTGCTTCCTCCCACAGGAGACAGTGCAAGGGGGCAGTGACTTAACATGGGCATAGGCTTCCCCAGGAAGACAGTTTCCCTTCCCAGACCAAGCTAGGAATGCTAATGTGCAGCAAGCACTGAGGGGTTAACCTCTAAGACAGGCTTTAAAGACTAGACCAGATTTTCAAGTGTTTATCACCCAGTATTTTGAGGCTTTTTTTTTGTTTGTTTTTTCAATTTTTCCTAATATCCCTAGAAAGAAGTCTTCCAAGTGATGTTTCTGGTGTGATTTTCAAAGAACCTCATTGTTCTTGCGATCTTTTGAAAATCAGTTTTGGGTTTTGGCACTGAACTAGAGCTGGATCTCTCTTTGCCAGCTAGACTTGGGTGATCTGAAATCTTGTCTTCTACCTGGCTCACTTTACTCAAAAACCTAAAGCACAAATTCTCTCTAGTCTCTGTGAGTGTAGCCTAGAGTGTAGGCTGGAGTGTAGCCTGATATATAGAAAATAACAATGATAAAAACTTATTAAAAAACATATCTGCAGGATTAGAGTCTAACTTTCTAACTTTCTTCTCCCTCCCTTTCTTTTGATACCAGCCTTCATCTAGTCCATACAATACAGTCCAGTGATCCATTCTGGGTGTGAGTGTGATAGCTCCAGCATTCTTCTCAGCTGTCCCACCCAATTGCTGCCAGAGCAGAGGCAGCAAGAACTGAAGAGTCTATGGGAAGAGATACTGTGTGCAATCAAAACCAATGCTCACAGCATTGCTCCTTTGCAATGAAAATTAGAAAATCTAATTTCAGGGTTGGGAGAAAAATACTTAACACATACTTCAGTGCACAGTTCTTCCAGACAAGCTACACCATTTATTTCGAAGGAAATCAGTTGCCTGTGGAGGCTGTCCTGAAGAAAAAGGAAATACTTGTGGAATGTGTATGCATTAGTTTACATCTTCAAATGTACACTAAGGTAAATCAGCATAGAGATCAGCCCCACAGTCTTTCTATCTCAGCAAGAAGGGCTATTTACTCATTTGTAAAAACTGGAAAAGCTGGAAACAGGGATAAAACAGCACCTTGTATGGCAACACCTGCAAATCCAACTCAAGTGACTGATGCTCAGTGGATGCTTTCTGCCTCTGCCTTAACAATTGCTTGAAAATTAATCCACTGAAGAAAGTTTCCCTTATCTGAACTCTCTAGACCCTCCTCTCTGCTTGCCTTTAAAGCTTTCCAGACTGCTGGCTTGTTTTCTCACATCCATGCTAAAATGCAGGTGCTGGGTAATGCAAGCAACACTGATGCATCACATGAGAGCTATTTTCAAGTCCAAATTTTGAGCCACTGAGAAACATTTAATTGGGGTAACCTAATTACTCAGGAGTATTCTGGAGAGCAGCAAATTCTGACTTTTCCATTTCAGGCCACCTTTCAGCATATACAAATCTCCAGCCATTTTAGAAAGTCTGGAAGGTCTGACCTCAATTCTCCCCTACTCACAGTTCTGTTTACACACTGCCTGTCATATAAAGGAACCAAGCGGAATGTAAACAAAAACCATACTGCTATCTTTGTTTCTCAACAAAGAAATCTTAATCTTGTGGCAGGTTAAAACATATGGGGTAAAGAAACAGAACAACAAATTGCTCTCTGAAACTGAACCCCCCTGTATTTTCACCGTCTCTTATGCAACATTATATTTATAGTAGTGGTACAGAAAACACATCTTCACATGTGTCCCTTGCTCATATGTCGGATGCCATCCTAGCAAGTTCATGACTGTACATTCCTGACAGGAGCTGACAGATTCTGTTCTGCTGGGAAGATGCATGACAAACAGGAAGCCTGCTGTATCCATCAACAGGCATTAGAACAAGTTATAGAGTTAATAAAGCCTCTCCAGAACCTAAGTGAAGTTTCGGTCCCATTGAAGTAACCAACAAAATATTCTCATTGCTTTCAAAAGGGCCAGGAATTCACCCCCACACTTGTAAGCACAAATATTTTCAGCACAAGAAAACTATCCTCAGACTCTCTGCCTCCTGTTCTCTGTGAATTCAGTTTGCCAACAAAAGGCCCTTCAGCTTTCAGCAGTTATTTTGTGAACGTTCAGGGAAGAAGAACTCTTCAAATTCCCATCAGGATCCTTTGAATAAAATCCCAGGTTATCATGCATCACCACTGAAATCAAATATGTAAATAGATGTGTGTTGTGTTTGGAAACCTCTCAGGTATGTACTTTGCTATTCTGCTTATGCTGGAATGTAAGAAAAATACTCCTCGTGTCTTTCATCTCTCTCCATGAAGGGCTGCTCCTCTTTCTGCCAGGAATCATAAGCAACAATTGCAAGTACAATCACTTACCTCTTCTTGAAAAAAAAAAAGAAAAAAAGAAAAAAAGAAGAGGGAGAGGGAAAAAGCAAAAAATTACCTTTCACAATGATCAGGGACCTGACTTGCTGGCACTGTTTAGCTGAGTTTTTATGGCTGCCATGACCCCAGTGACTTAAACCAGATCAGATTAAACTTCTGACATTAAAAAGACTAACCAGCAGCTTTCCCTGTATCAAATGCCTTTTTTTTTTTTTTGTTTCATTTCACCTCCTTCCTCTGGCTGCATACTACTGAAGCATTATCTTCAGAAGCAATCTGCGACAAGAAACCTCTCCTCTGCCTTGAAGAGGCAGACATGATTGCAAGGCCTCTGCATTACTTGTATGTCCTATTGCTTTACACAGGGACATTGCGATGATGACTGCAATGCCAGAAAACCCCTGAACTGTCATCATACCCCCAAAGCCCAGGTAACCTTGAATAAACTTTAGCTAAGAAAATATTTTACTTTCTGAAGAGCAAACTAGGTGTAAGTTTGAAAAGTCTATATATGTTTATTATTTTTAAAAATCTTTCCTCTTCCTAGCACCTCATGAATTCATGAATCTCATGAATTTTACTTGCACTGACAGCCCAGCAAGCAGGATAAAAACTGGCTTCACAGTGTTATCTCAGTGCCAATTTAATAATGAGCTCTATTAAAAATCATATATTGTGCAGACATACTTTTACTGAATCCATCAGACTCAACAAAAATAATGTCTGTAATTAACCTGTTCTCCCCCCCATCAGCATACAAGAGGAACTTGGCACACCTGCAAGCAGCTGCGCATGCTCAGCATCTCTCCCTTCTCCCAGACCAAGGGTTTCCAGAGGCACCTAAGCTGAGGCGGCAAGTGGAGAGAAGCATTCTGTAGCCCCATCAGAACCTGCTGCCCATGAGCAGGATGCCTCTGTACCCACAGGTGTTGTACAAGTTGCGTGAAGACAGTTGTGTTCCTCTAGCAATGCCAAAGGCAGAGAACCAGAAAGGCTGCCAGACCTCAGGGCCAGGCCACTCACAAGAGCCACGGAGAGTGGCCCTGCAGGGACAACCTGGATCAGGTACCCCCAGCCTGGGGGACCACATTGATCTTCTGGGGATACCAGAAGGCAGCCCTCATGAGGAGGATTTTGAAGCACAGGCATACACCTTCAGTATTAGAAATCAGGCTAGTATGTTCATAAGGCTAACCTCTCCAAGGAAACAGACTTAACATTTTTAAAGGCAAGCTGTGGTACGTCTGTGTGTGTAAAATTAGGCCATTCACTAAATGTCAGTTCAGTACAGCTTGCACTCTGACAGCAAACATGCTCATCACAGGCTCTGACTTGTGCCTTTAGTGCTGGATCACTTAAGCTATATTTTAAGCCCATGAAAACACATCTGCATTTTTTTTTTTTTTTGTGTAGAAGGGCTTCTGATCTCAAGCATTGTTATGAAATTCAAGAAGATGGTTGGAAATCCTTTGGATATACCCTGAGGATTATATACTGCCACAGTGATCCAACGCTATGCAAAAATCTGCTTTGCAAAAAATGTACCACTGCAGAACAAAGCTGCACTGGAGAGGGAAAAAAAAAAAACCAAAACCAAAAAACAGAAAACATTTTGAATTATTTAAAGAACTAAGAAAACTTTCCCCAAATCCAATTTTCTCCAGCAGTGCCACAACAACCACAAAGGCATCATACATGACTAACTAGGTGGTGTTGAAATCAAGGAAATGGCAGTAAAAAGACATTCTCAGGCTATTTCACAATTCAGCTTAAGCTGTTCATACTGCTGTGTTTATGTCTCTACCTTAGCAGAGAATAATCCAGATATAATTTCTTTTGTTTTCAAGTAAAATGTTTTATTTCCCATTTCAGTCATCTGCAGGGTGGCTCAACCAACTGGAAGCAAATGTATGTGAGTTAAGTGGTAAAATCAGCCTGACTATTTAGCAGAATAACATGGAAACAAGCTTACCACTCTGCTACAGAAAAAGAGCATAGGCATTGGCTTCACTTGAAACACAGTCCTGCTGAAGTCATCTTATGAGCTTTCCTATCCAGACGTGTGCTTAAAAGCTTTCCTGCCTTAGAGCCCCTCACAGTGTGGGAGCCCAGGGTGAATCCAGTCCTCAGGAAGCTCCTCAGACCAAGGAGATCTGACAGGACCAAATCCTTTATGCACCGACACTTACATTTTGATTTTTATTTCTGCTTTCCCAATCTACCCAACTTCTGGGTTTTGGAGAATACTCCTCAGTGCAGGAGCAATAGTGGGTGACAGCTTTCATGCCAATGCTGCCAGTTCACACTTCTGGTGAGAGAGATGAAAATGAGCACCAACTTTCCATGAGCACGCAGAGATTTGCCTGCCAGGCTGGGCTCAGCCCATTCATCTCAAACTGGCAAATGGACCCCCACCTGCTGTTAACACTCTCCAGCTCTGCCCAGCCTGGATTAAATTCCAGTCTAGAGCCATTCAGTCTCTCAGAACACTTTGCTTCTTAAAATGAGAGTACAGCTTCCACTGGCAGAATTTGCTTAATGTAGATCCCTTGCACAGAGATCAATTCAAATAGTACAGAATCCAGTAGGGCAGTGGTCTGCTCCATCATGGATTACTGTACTGACTAAAAGTGTACTATAAACCATGTCCTAAGTCACTCTTCCTGTTAATATGGACGTAGAAGGGGTAGCGTCCTCCCCTTTGGAGCACAAAGTACTGCCTGTTACCTATGGCTGCTTAGTAATAAAGCCCCATTACTACAGATTTTAAATGCACAAGCTATCATTCATCACAATTGGTGGTAGCTCTTTTAGTTTTGCTGCCTTGTCTAACTTGGAGCTCTCCCATAATTTCATTCCTTTAAACCACTCAGCCATTTCCCCTCTTCAACTACTTCCTTGAAACTTTCCTCTTTTATTAGAGCATTTTGTGGTGCGTTCTCAAGAGAACAAAATTAAATACCCCCCTCACCAATTACACTGTGATATACTGCACTGTGGAATAATGCACATCTTGTAAGAAACTAAGCCAATGCACAGACTGATAATGGCAGTAACACCATCAAGTTTCACTCTCTTCTGGAGGGAAAGAGTAAAATTGAATATACTGTCATAAAATACATGAAATTAAGTAGGCCTCTACAAATGAAAGTTGCCTCTGAAGACAGTTTCCAGGTCTGTGGTTTTAATTACTACATAAATGAATAGAAAACAGGATTAAGGAATTCGCACAATTGTTACACATCATGTTTGACACTGTAGTATTTTTTTTCAGCTACAATAGCATGAAGACATAATCCAATAACATTCAACTGAACTGTATACAGCTTCTCTCAGATATTTCAGTTTTGGTAGACAAGAAGTTGAAATCATTCTCCAGCAGCACTCGCATTGAATTGAAACATTAAATATTTTTCAATTTGGTGATTTTAAAAAGCTTTCTCCTGTCTTCTCAGCCTTTAGATTTTACAGTTTGCAGAGGTTAATAATGTTTATGAGTTCCAGCCATCTAGCCTTGCTAAATGTTTTCATCTTTGCCACAAGCTTTCAAGCACTGATTGAATGACAGAAGCAGAAGTGTTAAAACTGCTCTTGTGCCTTTGTAGGAATCCATTTATATTTGTAATAATAAAAACTTAGGGCTTGTCATCCATAGCTACAGTAAATCCTTTTATTTTTCTCTCACTCTTGCTGGTTTTCTTTATGTCATGCACATTGTTTTTGCCATGAATAAACTGCCCATGAGTAACTGTTCTTTACATATCTTCATGTTAGTCAATTAACCAGGAAGAATTTAACATGCTGTACCAGCTTATTTAAGCTTTTCTTTGTCAATGTTTAAATCTTCCTAACTCTCTTCTCCTTGACAAAACTGCTCTTCATCTCCAGTAGGACTGAAATTGGGTAAATAGTATGCTTACAAGGTAACAGCTCTGGAATCAGCTGTTCAGCATCTAGAGCTCAGCCATCTCAGCATCTCAACTTATGTGTTTTGTTGCCTAGTGTCAAACAGGTTTATTCAATTTAAATGAACATTCTACATCCTAGGACTTTTAGAAACACTGTTTACCAATAAAAGCCACAGTTAACAGAAATGCCTTCATAAAGGAAGAAAAAAGTGCTACTTCCCTTTGAGTGCCCAAAAAGTGCAGAGTCTTGAATAAACCTTTCAATCTGGAATGTATGTTTATAGTTTTGTTATCATCCTTCATAAATGAAAGTCAAGAGAAGGAAGATAAAGGCTGGTTTGTTGTGCTTTGTCTTTCTACAGGAGCCTTCCCTGTGACATTATTGTCTGCACAACCACAAGGACCAATGCATGCAAAATTCTGACACTTTATAGTGAGGCTTACAGAATAGCACCAAGAGCCAACTTAAGCCCCTTCCTGGATGGAGAGTCTAGCACAAATTTGACCACTACCCTGCTTACACATAATTAATTCTAGAATTGATTGAATGAGGACAGACTGAAGGATTCTCAGCTTAAGGACTTCTCTCCTACGTGAACTTAATGTCTGGCCATGCCTACAAAACAACACATATTTAGCTCTGAGTGGAATAGCTGGTTACATCACATAGACTTTAAGTGAGACACACTGACTTGTTCAAGAAGCATTAACAGATCAGGATGTAGAAAAAGTGTAATAAAATGTGTAGAATTCAAAGTGCAGGTAAAAAATAGACCCCTCCTTCTCTTCCTTCCAGTCTATGGTCTCAAAACATTCTCAGTAGCACTGTTACTATATGTAAATGGCTTTTCCTCTTACTGCAAATTACAGAACTGTCCTGCTAAATGGTTTATCTGGCTGAAGCTGTAACACTGTGAAAGGAAAAAGAAGACCAAATTAAGATAGCTACACAATGTGTGGAAGTAGAGGCATTCCATATTTCTTCCAAGAGTTGGTGTTAATAACTCTATTCATCTTACTCAGTGACAGAAATTTTACCTGAAATGTAAGTTTACTAATCTACATACAGGCTATCTGGGGCTCACATACCTCAAGGCAGAAAGTTACAACTTGCTAACCAAATCCTCAGAAGCATGAAAGTCTACTCTTCTCCTCTCATGCAAGAAATGCATTTCTCTACTGAAGCTACGGAAAGAGGACTACTCAATAATGACATGTCTGTAGGACAGCTGCAGTAAGGCTAAATAGAATACTAGAAAAAATAAACCCCACACATTAAACCAACAGCTGAATAATCCTTCTACCATTAAGCCTGGTCATCCATAGGGCTCACAGGTAGTGAGACCCTACAACCAGGTAAGGAGAGACTGCCATGGATATAGAGGACAGTATTCTTGCCATGGTCTTCACAGCCCTCAGTAGGGAAGGGAAAAATGAGCCCCACCTTCTCCTGTTGTGAAGAAGGCAAAGCAAAAGCCATAGAAAAATAGGTCAGTACCAGACATAAGAGAACTATAAGATAGTTAACTGATGAACTGATGGCTCCACTTCAGTCTCTCCTCATTGATACCGGATCTGGAACTGGGCCAAAATGCAAGGTTTTACCTCTCAAAATATGAAGCAGAAACAAGCAAAATCTAAATCTCTTTAAATCTGAAAAGACATCAACACTCAGCACAGACACTTATGCATCTGACTAGAAGTGATTTATTCTGGAGGTCGACTTTTTACTCAAAACCACCCTTTTCTGTTCTGATCTAAATTGTAGTCTCCAACCTTTACAAGTCCAACCACAGTCCAACCTTTACCAGTAAATATGAGTAAATAATGCTGTTGCAAGAAACTGAGAGCCCCCAGTATGCTCCAGAACAGTGATACAATTAGGGAAATAAAAAAAAAAAAAAAAATTAAAGATATTGAGCTTTTCAAGTTCTCATATTTGTTACTGCTATTTAAAAAAATGTTGTAATTTCTGATATCCTTAAATATATATATATATATATATATATATATATATGCAGTTTCTCTGAAGCATTTCAGCTTTAAAACCATCCTATTTCTAATATTGGTTAATGTAAATCTGGAAAGCTTCCGTGTCTGGAGTAAAATCACACCCAGATTGAAAAAGGATTAGGTTTTTTGTTACAGTGCATGCACTCTTTATATTGCAAACTTCTGGAGCAGACAAAGAGAGTTGGGGAATAAGGAGAAAAAACAGAGACTGGTACAGTTCACTGCAATTGCTGCTGCTTTGGGTACATACTCTCTTTTTGCAGTACACAAGGTAACACAGGGCATTACAGATGCTTGCCTGTCCTTTTATAGTGTGGCACCTCATTGTGACAGGTTAATACATAAGGAAATGGCACAAATTCATACCAGAGTGGGCACTCAGTTCTTGTCTGTGCTATTCATAGCTGAGTGTTCAGGTTTACAAGGCTAGACTGATTTTCCTGTATCCAAATAAAACAGGTAGATTAATTCAGTTAGGTTTTCCAGAGTGCAAGATAAACGTCTTCCCTTCACACACTACGAACATCAATCACTCTCAGTGTGGCCACCTGCTTCAAATCCATCTACAGAGGATTGGACTTTAGATGTACATCATGAAGACTGAGTTTCTGTTTCCTCTTTGTTGATGAGTGTCACTGTTTGAACAGGAGGAACTAAAGAAGGAGGGCTTTATGGACTCTGAGAGGGGCAAAACACAAAGGGAGGCACCTATTTTCTCCCATTTCCAGCCATACTGGAAAAGCCATACATAAAAGATTGGAAAGTCAGCAGCTCCTCCCTCTTTTCTTCCCACTTCCTGCTGGCTGTGCTGCTGTTTGTTACCACCAGCTCACCACCTGCTATCAGGTTGTGTTTATATATATATATATATATATATATGTATTTGTATGTATTTGTATTCTTTGTTACTTTGTCCTTTAGTCCTTTATGTTATTGCTTTTCCCTTGTGTTAGTAAAATCTGTATCCAGTTCTTTTCTCTTTCCAACTTGGACTCTCTGGTCTTTATTCCCCTTTTATCTTCCCCCTGTGGGAAAGGGAGAATGGAGAGGAATTCAGTCCTTAGGTTTGTGGTCTGCCCAAACTCCTAAGCTGTGACAATGAGTTTTATCACACACTGAAGGAGACATCAGGATGACAAAACCAGGGTGCAGGACAGCTCTGCACCAGTGGTACCTGAGTGACAGGGGAACAGACACACTACACAAGCAAGTTCACAGTATGACAAAGACAATGGAACTACACCCAAGCTTAACAACAGGTCACTTTTTGCCTGCTATTTTTAATGGCAGTACTTGCTCAAATAACTTCATCTCTTTACCTCTGCTTCATTTCACCTATTTTGTGTTACAATTTTTGCAGTAACTGCAAAAAAAAAAAAAAAATTGGCTTTGTATTTGCAAGGAACTTGCTTTCTACTTTTTTGAGCACGCATAAATGTTTGAGACAAAATTTGCAAAAGAGGCGTGCATACAGACACACACTCACATATATGCACATGAAGAAACCAAACCCATAAAAGACTATATTTTTCAGACTAACAAGATGATAGCCAACTAATATTAGAAAAAGATGTTCTGACCATTTATGATTCAGAAGGATCCAAAACTAACTCAGACTCCAGACAGAGATCACATTCAGTGAAAGAGCTCCACCAGTTGCATCATACAACACGATGACTGCTATAATGAACATGGAGAGCAATTACAGAGTCAACATCTGCATTTCTTAAAGATCAAAACAGACTAGGAATGCATCAGTGGCTTCTTGAAATGACCTAAAGAATTACTTGAAAACACATTAGTTCAAAGAAGCACAAAAACTACGGTGACTCTTCACAGCAAGTTTTAAATTTTCTGCTCTACATGCATTATTAGTCATACTTCCTACTGGTGGGGCTCTGTATGTATTCAGTTGACCTGTGACTACAGAAGCAGGGCTCCAGAAAGTCTTTACTGTTTTAGCCAGATGACACTGGGACAAATTATACAGGATTCTTAGGCTTCTTAAGAACTCTTTAGCAGGATGTTTAGCGGGAACATCATACTGGAAAGAAAATAGGTTGCAAAACAGGGAACTGTCCAGAGAGTTGTTAAATCTGGTGTTTTGTTTGAAGTACTGGTTGCATACCCTGGAGACAAAATCCTTCTAAACAATGATACAAAAGAATACTCGACAGTGAAATATTGTTCATATTTACAGAAAACACAGTATGCTTCAGGACTATTATAACTCTATCCAACCAAAGGCTGAGTTAATATCAAAAAGAAAACTACCACATTTCAGAGGTGGAACTTCAGAATTCACGCTGAGGGTGGCTTCAAAATGCACACACAAATGACATCTATAATGAGAAGGTGATGTATTTTTCCTGGCTTTGTATCTCTGATAAACAGATACTACAACACTACCGCATCACACATTCAAACCAGAAGTATGGGACACCAGCTAACACCACCCTGTAATGCCAAGCAACAAAGAACACATATTTTCCGTTTTGAAATTTACACAACAATAGGTTATTTTAAATACACAAAAGCAACACTGAAACCAAGAAGGTGCAAAACCATAAAAAGAAGCAATAGCAAATATTAAAATAGCAGAGAAAATAATGCAAAAACCCTGCTTTAACTGCAAGAATATAGCAAGACAAGGGTAGCTAGTGTATGGCAGATAAATGAGTTCTCATGCAACACTGTGGCAAAAATAATGTGCTCTCCTACTGCAAGGAAAGGTGAAAACAAATCTCTGAATACAGAAATTAACTGGGATCACACACAAAAACCCAAGCATTCTTCCAGTGATGGACATGTCTTTCCACTAGGATAATGTCAAAACAGAGAGAAGTCAGAGCTAAGCAAGGAGATCTAGTAGGTCCAGAGTCTGACAAAAGACAACAAAGAAGATTATATGAAGAAATGGAACAGGTCAAAACTCAACCTGGCAGAGACCTATGAAGCATGAAATCATCAAATACTGCCCTAAAATATTACTAAAATAATAAAGATATTTATAAATATATATTTAATTATATTTTTAATTAGAAATGTATTTTAAAATAATGTTTTTTATAAAATAATAAAGTTACGCTGCCCTAAGTAATAGATTAGAGTCCACCTTAATCACTAAAAGAGATTACAGAACTGCTGTATCATTTTTTTTAGGCACTCCTGTCCTCAGGATGGTAAACATAGAGAAGACAATTGAGTAGACCAGAAGGAATTCAGTGAAGAACTGAAAAACACACACACAAAAAAAATAATTAGCATCTTTAGTTCAATAAGGAACATTTTAGACAGTGATATTCACAGTAGTTTTGTATTTGGTTTGGCATGTTTCCATATTTCATGTATCTCCAGCTGGCAGTTAAGTGTCTATTGTAAACCAACAACCCAGACAGCCTCTAAAAGTAGTGCGAATGGCAACTTCCAAAAACTTGTACACTTGGCATTTAGAAGTAGACTAAATGATAAAGGGCATGCCAGGAATGGTGGGGAAACAGACTACTTGCCAAAAAGACCCTTGGTAACCTCATCTTCTACCTCTCAATGAATAAAGTGAACTCTTTACTGTCTAGAAGGAAGTAATAATCGGCAAATTCTCTCAAATGGAAATACCATCAAGTTTTGGGGAGAGGAAATATAGCACACCTACCCTCCACATTTGCCACTTATAAAAATTAAAACTTTGGCATCAAAAAGGATTTTAAAAGGATTTTTTAAAGGATTTAAAAGAAGTACAGTACAAGCACATCAGAAGCAGACTGCTCTCAACTCAGCTGGAATAAATTAGGGCAATCCCCACTGCAGTGGACAAAACCGCTTGAAATTTTGGAAGCTTAGGACCAGCTCATGAATATATATTTAATTTTAAAAATAAGTTACCAAAGTACCAATCTAATGATTTTGTGAATAGCAACTACTTATGATAATCTCCAGTTAAACCGTGGCACCACTTGCCTAAAGAGTTGGAAACACATAATGCCCCCTTCTCCCTTGCCAGCTACCCCATGGGTGGAAGGAAGGACACCAGGATACAGAAAGGGATCCACTGAGACTATAAGCAAAAGATCAAAGAGATTAAAGGTAAAAAAGATGAGCTCATGTGCAAAGTAATAATAATAATAATCCAAGGGACCAAATTAATATGCTAGTCCTAATCTATTTAATCATTTCTTATTGATTCTGGTAACAGTTAAACTTACATATAAGAAAAGATAGTTTTAAATACAATATTGTGTCAAGGATGTAGTAGCAGAAGGCTGGAATACAGCAATCTATGCTATTTGTTAAAAAAAAAAATTAAAGAAGGGTGACTGGGCAGACTAAGAAGGAGTGAGGAATTAACAACAAACTACAAGTAGAAAAATATTCAAGCAAGCTATTTGTTAGCACCTGGAATAAAACAAGGTTGAGTAACAGCTCGCATAGACTTGTCACAAGCAATTAATGTCCAAACAATCTGAAGTGCCTTCAGGAGTGGCCAACAAGCTTTGCAAACAGAGGAGAAACCAGAGATGACATTTATCTTGCCTTTGGTAAATTTGGACACTGACACACCCATTAGCAAATGAGAGAGACATGGTCTACACAAAAAAAAGGCAGTAGGTAGGCCACAAGACTGGAGAACTACACAGAGAAAGCAGTTATCAGTGGTTTCTAGTTAAAACGGAAGCTGCAGCAGAATGAGATTACTGAGGAGCTATAAAACACAGGCTAATGAGTGGTTGCTCAGCTAAAAGAGACTACAGAAGGTGTTACATAAAAACAGCCTTCAAATATGTATACAGCTGCTACAAAAGCATGGGAATGATCCATTTTCCATGCTCATCATGGATAAACCATGACTAGTTCTGAGCTGCAGCAAACAAGGCTTATGCTAGATGTCATGAAAACCTTTAAACATTAAGGATAATAGAACAAGAATAGGTTGCATGGGAAAGCTTTGATGGTAACTGGAAGCCTTTACAAAATGTTACACAAAAACCCATCTGGAATATCACGGCTATGGTCTACACCCTCTTCTAATGCAAGATCAATGGAGCAGCCTCTGGAAGTCCCTCCAGCTCCATGTTCCTTCTGTGATAACCAGCTATTGGAAAACAGCTCACAATCCTGAATAAGCTTTATGAATACATCCATTGATACCTATACAAGTAAGATATATTTATACAAAGTCATTCCAAAACATATGTCAGGTCCCAGAGAATGGACATCAATACCTGAACTCTACTAACATCAACAGACCTGCCCTCCAGCCAGCCAGAGCCATCCTCAGTATGCAGAAAGGTAGTAACATCTGAGAGTGTGGAGCTGCTATGCACAGAAAGCTCCCACAAATGCTGGGGTAAGCAACAGGCTTATAAAACCCTTCCTGTAGTAATGATTCCTACATGCTATTAAACAGAGACTGACAAACCAACTAAAATAAAAATTTAACAATGTTTCTTCAAAGCATTCTGTTTCCTGGGTAAGGCACTTGAAGTGTCCTGCATCTATCCTGACCTTAGCTAATTAGCAATAATGGCTCCATAAGTTAAAGGCATAAGCCTTGTTTTAAGGGAATTTACACCAGGATACTTGAAATGTATAATAATGCAAGTATGAAGAATAAATTCTGTGTGATATTAATATCAAGTTCATGCCTACAACAACAGAGTAAATAATTGTAACGGATACTTTATTACCCAGTCTTGAATTCCCCAAACAAGGCTGGGGATAGGCCATGTTGTACAGTGCTTTCCTCCACTGGTGATTCATCATCTGGGGATTGCTTGTTATATTGCTTCAAAAGCTATGTTCAGTGTAAAGAGTGATGGCAAAGTTTTAGTAGAATTACTACAATATGGTTTTTTTTCCCCTCTGTCCTTGGCATTATTTCATGCTAAACTTTGAACTTGCTGCTTTCATTGACATGCATTTCAAGTTTGAAGTGCAATAGTCCAATAGCTGAAGCCAAAAGTTTGACCTCCATTATAACTGTTGTAATCTGCTGGGAAAATATCCTCTTGACTCTAATTTCTCTTTTCAGGCTCACCCTGCTGCTGCTGCGAATTAATACTTATTGGGACTTTAAGGCCAAGATTAATGTCAGGCCTTTCAAAAAAAACCCCAAACAAAACAAAACAAAAAATTTCACCAGTAGCACTGAATGACACAAGAGGTTTCTCCATTTTTCATGTACGATCACATCCCAGATAAGCATTCTGGATGCGCATAGCCATGAGATGATGAACATTATCACATAAAAAAGTATTTAAGCTCACATGGAAGTCTCTGGTTCTGAGCACACATGCCTTTTGCAGGATGAATGATTATACCACAGAGGATCATCACCTGACCTGTCAGTTTAGACAGGGAGGTCTGTATGGATAGCAAAAGTACTGCAAGATCAACAGCGCTCACACAGCAGGGTCCTGGTCTCTCACTGGGACTTGAGCAACTACTGCAATGCAAGTATTACAGCATTCTTCACTTTGCCTCAATTGTATAGTGTTGTTAGATGGATGATGCAGCATGTTTCTATCAAGAAATAGTTGGCTGTGCTTCTACTGGAGTGAAATGATCCCTGTAAATACATGAACAAATTGTGGTTGGCCCTTGGCTCCACACATCAGAAAACCTCTCTGTCAGCAGCTGCAATATGGGGTGAAAGCTGGCTGATGCACTAGTGGGACCAGAATGGGAGAAAAAAGGATCTCTGTTACAGGAGCTGTGGAGAGCCCTGACTCACTAAACACAGGCAGTTACAGCCTTCCCAGCTGGATTGTTCCTACCCATGGATGTTTTACATACCACCTTTCAATATGGGCAGGAAAAAAAAAAGAAGAACATCCAGAGTGAACTTCTTTCTTATCAACTTTTCTGATATAGAGGAACAAGACTGTTTTCATGTAGACTTTTTTCCTTTGATGACATCAATAGAAGTTTAAAGTTCCTCATCAAAAGTAATGAAAAAATTATGAACAACTCAGAACGAAGATTGCTCCTGGCTACCTGCTTAGCTGTAAATACCCAAAAAAAGTACTACTGCATAGCAAAGCTAAAAGTAAGATGTGTATTTTCATACTTACTTGACGTTAACAAAGTTTCTAAGGCAGAAGAATCCCAGGCTCTCTGACTTCCAGTCAGGAATATGAATTCTTACCAGAAAGACTCTGAAGGAACAAATGCCATTTGTACTACACATGTGATGTGCTTGGTGGTACTGGCTGCTTTTAGACAAGTCAGCGACCAGCAGTTTTTGTGTTCAACCTGGGGAACATGAACTACACCAATCAAAACTAGAAGTTTGTTAAGATCTCTTCATACTCAGACTTGCACAAAAACAGGTAAAACAAAGCCTCTTCCATATGTCAAACAGATTGTTCCTTCCACCCTGGAAAACTGAATGGGAGGGTGAGGGAAGTTCCATCATGATACTTCATACTGCTTTGAGGTTTCCCATCACTGTTTACACAAGTGAAGTTATCAGCTTCTCAGATAAGTTACTTTTTATCAGCACTGGTTCAGTCAGTTGGGACTTTAGGTCAAGCCAGGAACCCCTCATCATTTGCTGACTTTACTCAAGGCTCATGGTAAAAGCTGGACCAGTAAAAATGCAGAGAAATCACTTACAAAGGTGGCATGAGAATCCATGGCATCTCCAAATTTTTCTGAAATGCCTTAAGAAGATGGCAGGAGAACAGTGACAGATTTAGGCATGTCAGACCTGAAGCCAAAAAGCCTTCCCCATGGGAGTTATTTTCAAACTGGCACTGCTTCTGAAACATGTCTGTGATGAAACTATGAAAGAGGACAGATGCTTCCAAAGTTGTTCTTGGAGGCTTAGAAGAGGATTCTTCTCACCCATGTATTTCAGATAAAGAGTCAAACAACAGAGACTGAGGAATTAAGTTTAATTAGGTTTTCCCAGGAAACGTAGAAAATTTCATTTTGAAGAACAGTCCATGAAGTAAAGCACTTGCAGTGCTGCTATCAGCAACCTGTCAGGTGGTCCCCAAAGCCACAATGCAATGCTGAATTTCCTCACGCCCAACACTTCACCTGAGCAACAGGGCTCAGGTATCTTGCAATGCTCAGGGTTCCAAAACCAAACTCACATATCCAAACACACCCAGCAATTTGAAAAAGAAAAAAAAAATAAATACAGGAATCAGAACATTATTGCACATATTTAATCTTAAGTGTGTGAAATGCAAAGGAACAGGACAAACTACAGACCCAGATCCTATTCTTAACAGAGCTTTTTAAGAATCACACATGGATGATGCTTCAAAAAGGGGATTCATTCAGCATGATAGTGATGGTGGCTAGGCATGTGGAAGGATCCTATCTTCTCTTAATGGATATTCAAAATTGCACACAGAGAAACATGTGCTGGATTGCCCAGCACAGATTATTATCTTTAATCTATCGCTATTTACTAGAGCTAGTTGCCCCCCCCCCTTTTTTTTTTAATTTTACTTTTTTAAACGAGTGGGCCTTACTGCTCAGTTATTCTAACCGGAAGATTTAGAACAGTCAGGAAATTTCAGGACTGCCTTGCAGAGCGTGGAGGAGATGAAAGTGAGTCCCATGGCACCGGCTCCATTCCTCTCGCCCCACCTCTGCCAGGAAGCGCTCCTGTTCCCCTGGCAAGCAGCACAGCTGGCTGCCTTCTGCTAGGCCAAGGGTCCAGAGAACAGCCTTTACAAACTATTTCCTGGATGGAGGAGGAAATGAATGTAAGTAATTTTCAAGAAAAGCAGGTTGGATTGTACAACCCTTTCACTCTGGGGAGAAAAAAAAAAAAAGAAAAGAAAAGAAAAAAGAAAGAAAAAGGAATAATACAAGAAGTTAAAATGTAACGGAGAATGAAAGGCAAAAAGAAACTTACATTTTTAATTTTTTTGTGTTGCAGAAAAGTCAAGATTCAAAGACTCAAAGCCCAGGCAACACATCTCTAAATTAAGACAGTGGGTGATAGATGAATGTCAGAGACAGAGCGAATTGAAAATTCTTGACCACATTAAATTCATGCAATATTTCCTGCTTGATAACAGTAATTGCAATTAAATTATTTACACCTTGGTTTAGAGTAAATCAGGAACAGAATAGCACATAGATCGTAAACCTCTCTTTGGGGAAACTCTTCAGTCCAGTAGAAGTTATTGCCATTATCTGCTGGCCTGCAGAAAATGCACACCTGCCTGCCCACATGGAGGTGCTCAGCTTTCAACTCCTTCCTCTTCTTTGCATCCCAACTTGCTTCTGAAGATCCCTAAAACACTTCACAAACTGCATAGCAAGTGTGTCTGCTCACTGAGCCCAGAGATGACTATGGAGATGGACATGGAAGGATTAGGAGTTGCAGAACAAACAGTTAAATACTTAGAGCTTAGAGAAGCTCATCTGCAGAGCTTTGGGTACAACTAACCCCAAATCATTCAGTCAAATAATGGCTATCAGAGAGAAGTTTCATGTTGAATACCTGTCATTCTCTTTTATGTGGTAACTTGTCAAGAACACCTTGTTCCCCAAAGATACTTGCTAGAGTTAGCTCCAATTTACTGTTAGGAGGACAGGCTCAGCAACAGTATCAACTTTAAATTCAGATATTCCTAATTCCAAGGTCCTTCACCTAAGTCACAATTACTAGGATAGGTTATGATCTATCATTTCCTCCATAGTATTTTGAGCAAAGGTGCAACTTCTCTATAAATTAAGGGCTTAGACCTCTGGATGGGGTAGGAAAAACCCCTACTAAGTACTTTCTAACATGGAGTCACCAACTGAAACAGTTGGAGGTCTCCCATACCTTGTGCTATTGAACCCAAAATACTACTTGCCTTGCAAAATTATGGTTTCTGGCAACACACTTAACCTCAGAGCTGGAATGTCAGGCCCCTTGCTTCTTTGAGGAAAAAGCTGCCAACAGTAAAAGAACGAGGTAACCCATCACAACCTACTTCCCCCTCTGAAGTTCAGAGCTGTGGATAACACTGCTTCTGCCAGTACAAGAGCAACCTACTCCATTAGGCCATGCCTTTACATCTGGTTCCTGATGGGATATGTTTACTCTCTACTCAGTTGGTTTCTAAAGATCCCTTATTTTAGGCCTCTTACAATTAAATAATTAAGCACATTCAAGGAGCCAGATGTAGGTACTGGTTTACTTTGATGATGGAATGGAGGTGATTTGGTTACACAGATGTGACAAGAAAGTCATAGCTTAGATAGCTTGAATTTACTTACTGTAAATTCAGTAAGTCCCAAAGAATACATTCAAGCTTGGTCTAGTAAAGGAGACCTTCACACAAAAATGAACATAATGATAAGCTGAATCAATTGGACAGAAGTATTTGCAGAGAATACTGGAAAGGGTAACAGATTTAATGCTTAATTTGCTGGACAGGAAGAAATGTCCACGTTTCACAATTAACAAATAAGACCACTCAGGTCAAAAAACTGTCTGTCAGAGAAACCAAATGTAACCATAAGAAATAAAACCCTATAAGAATAAAATTTAAAAAATCAGCTATATAAATTTATAGAGTCATGGAATGATTTCTGTTGAAAAAGACCTTTAATACCATTAAGTCCAACCATTAACCTATCACACCTCCAAGTCCACCAATAAACCCTGTTCTTAAATACCATGTCTTATAAATGCCTCCAGGAATGGTGACTTTCAGGGCGGCCTGTTCCAGAGCCTGATTTATATTACAAATTAAAGTAATACCGGCTGAGAACTGCTGTATATCAGAAAGTAAGCACTGCAGATAACAGACGAAAAAAATTAAACGGGCATACCAGCTTCATGGACAAGAAACTTAAAGATGAGATTTACTTAAGTACCAAGAAGGCTTAACAGTGACATGCATCCATTACAAGATTAAAATTGTTGAAATAATAATACAGAAATAAGAAATATACTTATTTTCTTATTTACCTGGCAGATAAAAAAGCCAGGCAGTTGTGAGATTAAAAGATGATTTATTTTTATTCCAGCAGCAACTCATAAGGCCTTAAAACAATAGCCACTACAACTCAACATTATAAAACAAGCAAGACCAGATAACTTGCATCAAGACTTTTTAAAGAGCTGACTGAAGAACTAACTAAATTATTAAAACTAACTTTCAGTAAGACCAAGACACTGGAAAATATCTTAAGGATTTGCTGCAGAACATATTTGCTTATATACAACTCTTAAACAGAGTAACCCATGACATCTCACATATAGTCAGCCTTATACTGACCCCACAAAAAATATGCAAAATGAAGGAATGAGAATCAGCTCAGAGGAAGTAAGGGACTATAACCAATATCAGCTCAAGAAAAACAGACACCACTGTTCCAGGATCTTAGTGAGTGAGACCTGTAGTCATGTTGGTAAAACAGCTGTTTAATGTAATGTATTTGGGTAGCTGGAAGACATTTAAGCAGGTGCTACATAATTATTTCATTAGGAAACAGGAACAACCGAACACCAACATGGCCAGGAAGTAAAGGAATCAATGCCTTGCATTTTTATAAGACTCAAAATACAATGGTAGACAGGAAACTGTGGCTGAGAGACAAGCTTCTAACAAGGGCCCATAAGGCTTATTTTACTACACTGTACTATCTAATTATTTTTAACCATCACCTGGAAGGAAACTAAACCATCATTAACCATGAAATATAGATATTGAGGTGACAAATAATGAAGAACACACTTCATGAATACAGTGACTTGAATCTTGAATTATTCAGATGTAGATATCAGTAGAATCAAAACAAAAATACAACTTCAGGAGAGAGAAACCAGAGCACGCTTCCAGAATAAAAGGACCCCAGACTGTGAGTCACCATGTCTGAATAAGAGCTGGGGAGAGGGCGACCCTGGTGGATAATTACCCAAGTATGAACTTTTATTCCTTGTAGAGCTCCTGGCAGTTACCTCTGATATTAGCTGCATAAAATGTATAATACTGAAGTAGAGCAGAGTCTGCAACATGCATATACTCAATAATTGCACAATTGCTGTTGAAATGTTGTGTTCAATACTCCTGTCCACAGTCTCAACAGTGTATGAATAAAGCAGAGGAGCTTCAGAGGGAAACCACAATAATAACTGAATCATAGAATCATAGAATCATAGAATCATAGGGGTTGGAAGGGACCTCGAAAGATCATCTAGTCCAACACCCCCTGCCAGAGCAGGGCCCCCTAGAGTACATCGCCTAGGAACGTGTCCAGGTGGGTTTTGAATGTCTCCAGTGAAGGAGACTCCACAACCCCCCTGGGCAGCCTGTTCCAGGGCTCCGTCACCCTTACAGTAAAAGGCCAGGAAGGATCTCAAAGAGCACAGCATATCAAATTTAAAAGTCCTGTGGCTCCACCACCGATTATGGATCTGAAACATGCACAAAGTCAGGTAAGACAGCCCATGGTGAGCTCCTGGCTGCCTCACTGAAGGTTCTTCCAGCAGTCATGCCAGCTTGCTCTAAGCCAGATCAGTTCCTGTCTGAAAAACTTCCTTCTCCTGTGGGTGCTTATACAATGCCCACAAATTCGACAACAGGTCTTCAAAACCACACATGAACGTTTAAACCACATTCAAATGCCAGAACTTTAAGCTAAACAACTTAAAATATAAAGATTTTTAGTGAATGCAAGTTTAGTAAATTGCAAATTACAATTTATCAAGCATGGTATGAACTCCCTTTCAAAAATGAATCCATTTACCAAAACTCAGTGGCCTGGAAAACACCAGAAAACCATCATGATGGCTTCCAGCTTTTTTAATCTGTAAGTGCCCATTCTACCATAACTCAAGGCCTCCTAGAGCGATGTCAGTCTCATCCTCTCTGAAGTACAGCCTGGTATCAACTGGTCATCAGCCATGACTGCAAACAGACTTAGAACATTATATCTTAAGAAGAACATCTCATCTCTGCTAAGTATGTCCTTGAGTTGTAGGGCAGCACTCACGTTCAGTCAGAAACCTTCTTGCATTTCTATCTGTCTTTATGTTAACACACTTTATACTCTGTGACACTCTAATATTGCCTTAGGTTAAACATGAACCACGTCCTTTCATTTCATATCATGCATCAAATGGCTTGGGATCGAATCTCATCACAATGGGACACAGGAAGTACCACATACAGAAACTATAAATCAAGCTTTTTTCCCCCCTATTTTTAAAAAAGAAACAAAAATCCAACAGCTTGTAGTGGATGTTGAGTCCTTTCAAGCTTTGAAAAGCATATAATAGTAATATGAAGATGATACAAAGCCACATTCAGGACATTTCCAATCAGCAAACAGAATTACTTGACTCAAGCTTCATCTGAATAAGGCTGAGATTCTAATAGGAACCACTCCTTCAGGTGCTGCTTAAAACCCAGGCCACAACGACTGTTCTACTTTCCTAAACAATTGCTGCAGAGACCCCATTTTCAACACATGGAAAAATCTGGATTGGCTTTACTGACTTAAATGAAATTGCTCCAACTTTTCATCCATACAAAAAAGACATACTTCAAAAGTTAATTTGTTACTTTGTAAGCCACTTTATCAAACCAGAGAGGTTTTATGTAAAACCACATGAATCTTCTTCATACAATAAGCATAGCTCCTGTCCCCCAAACTAACTTGACTTTCCAGCTTGTAAACTCAGCATCTCTCATGCAGGAAACTGACTTTCAGAAGTTATTCTCCCAGCTCCAGCTCTATTCAGAACTGACTTTTAAGATTTTTATTAATAACATAAAAACACCTTGCTGGCTTAACCCCCATCTTTCTTTACAGCCCATTGCATAGGGTTTTGCCACATTCTTATTCATAGCCTTTAAATTCTTCCCTGCTCTGGGTGTCGACGTCTGATATTGCATGTGTTTATAAGCAGCCTCTGGATGTGAAGTGATGAGCTCCTAGACAAAAACTTGCTCTAGGGAGGATGATAGAGATATATTACAGCATGTTTATTTGCCAAGACCTTTGCAGTCAGATGGCCATTTATGTCAGACAGTGGGAAGTTTGGAATACTGAAGAACTACAGGACATGAACTCATGGCTTCTTCTCTGCATTCTGCAGTCCTTGCCATATTGCTGCCATATGCTGCTCCCAGATGACAGCTGCCATCAAACGCTTCTATCAATAAGCTACTAAGGTGTTTATTTTTATAAGTGATTTTTTTTTTTTTTTTTTTTGTAAAGCCTTATTCATGAAGACCATCTTCAGTGGCAACTCAATAAAAGAGAAAGCACCATATAACAGTAATATGTATATCTTGAAGATGTGGCTGTTCCCTGAAACAAAGGAACAGCAATTAATACCGGATCCAAAGACTTCTGAAGTCAATGGAAAGACTTTCAGTGTATTCAGCAGGCACTAGACCAGGGCCCTTAATCTGAGGAACATACTCTCAAACGGCAGAGAAATGGAAAGGTTTGACTGTATCACATGTATAGCTGGCCTCGTGGCAAGTGTGAATGAGGCAGATTCCTTTCCAGACTCTACCTCAACAAATACACTTCTAGCCAGAGAAAATTAACTCTCCCAGTAAAGTGGGTAAATAATAGGACTCCAACTTGTAAGGAGGTTAAGTTCCTTCAGACACACGATATCGTTGTAACTCAGTCTCTGGCCACCTTTATAAAGATCTCCTTTTTCTACATCCTCTTGGGGCTCTTTTCTCCCCTTATTAGCAAGGGGAATGTGAAATTTCCAAATGCATAGCTCCTAGCACCAGGGAGAAATGAAAGCTGGGATGGGAGAATCCACATTCAAAGACAGAGAGAAAACTCAGACTCCCAACAATCTGTTCCAACTCAATCTGTAATGAAGCAGCTTGCTTTTCAAACTGTATACCCTGGCAGGGAGCCTCTCAGTTCCTATCACACCACCAGATCAGAACAGTAGATTTATTCTCAAGAAAGCTGCAACTTGTTCCTCACTCACGAACCTAAAGATGTATGTATGTCTGATGCAATAGCCTGCCATCATACACTAGGTATACATGTAGCAAGCACAACAAATGAAATGTACAGACACCTTACAGGGCACCTCTATGTTGACATGTGGCTATTTCACTTACAAAACCTGTATCAGGAAAAATTTAAGTATAGAACAGGGATTGGCATAAAACATATACAGCCCCTGCTCTGCCAGGGAAGCCCAGAGCCAACAACAACAGCCAGGAAAACTGGGCTTGATCTCTCAGAGATTAGGTGAGAACACCAAGGACCCAACACATATCCATGCAGTTTAAAACATCCTATCATGCTGGAGAACACAATGTATCACATATCCTTTCCTGAGAGCAAACATCCTATAGCTTTCACTTAGATGAAAACTACCAGTAGTTCATGTATCAGTGGACCTGACCCCTGGTATCCATACATTTTGCTTACTAGTTATTAAGTGTTCTGGTTCAGTATTACCCAGTCAACTAGATGTACTCCTAGGGCATCCAACCCTCCAAGAATGAAGGCCAGGAGTTGCAATGCCAAATGCAGAGCTGCCCCTCCATCATTACATTCATGGGGGACCAGAGACATGTATCAGATTTGTCAACCTGGGCCATCTCAGGAACCAAGCAGAGGTGGGGCAAGGAGCAGCAGCCTGCCACAAGCTCTGGTGAATCCTAGAACCCAACCATGCTCTGCCTGTCAGCCATTTTTGCCACTTCAACCCCCTGCTGCATCTGAAGAGGGTAAATTTGCTGCATCAGTTTTACATATCAATTGGAAAATGGGGAGTTCTGCAGGTGTTCTCCTTCCCAGTATACATCTTGGCAGTCCTAGAGAAGACATTTCTAGCTGTTTGTCCAAATCCCAAAAAAAGTAATTTGATGTGTATTGGACAACACCCAATCAAATAAGCAAGGACTACTCCCTGTTCGATTCTGGATGTTGGAGACACCATCTGTAAACACAACTGTAGGCTCCAGATTAATAAGTATTATTGTGCAGAAGCCTTCATCAAGTACAGGATTTGCTAGGTGCCCTCTGACCACTTCAAAAGAGTCAGTACTGCTGAGATCTATTAGTTTTTCAGCCTCCTGAGTACAAAGTCCACCCGCAGGGTTGCCATTTTTTGTGGCTTGGTTTTTTTTTTTCCACCCCATGGAATGAAAACCACTATGCTCTGATTCCTATATTTCAATCATCACTATGGTAAATATAAGTTAACATCACTATTTCAGCTGAATTAGCTGCTGAATTGCAAAATTGCCAATGCTATAGCAGAAACAAAACAAAAACAAAAAAAAAAGAAGAAAGAAAGAAGAAAGAAGAAAGAAGAAAGAAGAAAGAAGAAAGAAGAAAGAAGAAAGAAGAAAGAAGAAAGAAGAAAGAAGAAAGAAGAAAGAAGAAAGAAGAAAGAAGAAAGAAGAAAGAAGAAAGAAGAAAGAAGAAAGAAAGAAGAAAGAAGAAAGAAGAAGAAAGAAGAAAGAAGAAGAAAGAAGAAAGAAGAAAGAAGAAGAAAGAAGAAAGAAGAAAGAAAGAAGAAAGAAGAAAGAAGAAAGAAGAAAGAAGAAAGAAGAAAGAAGAAAGAAGAAAGAAGAAAGAAGAAAGAAGAAAGAAGAAAGAAGAAAGAAGAAAGAAGAAAGAAAGAAGAAAGAAGAAAGAAGAAAGAAGAAAGAAGAAAGAAGAAAGAAGAAAGAAGAAAGAAGAAAGAAGAAAGAAGAAAGAAGAAAGAAGAAAGAAGAAAGAAGAAAGAAGAAGAAGAAGAAAGAAGAAAGAAAGAAGAAAGAAGAAAGAAGAAAGAAGAAAAGAAGAAAGAAGAAAAGAAAGAAGAAAGAAGAAAGAAGAAAGAAGAAAGAAGAAAGAAGAAAGAAGAAAGAAGAAAGAAGAAAGAAGAAAGAAGAAAGAAGAAAGAAGAAAGAAGAAAGAAGAAAGAAGAAAGAAGAAAGAAGAAAGAAGAAAGAAGAAAGAAGAAGGAAGAAGGAAGAAGGAAGAAGGAAGAAGGAAGAAGGAAGAAGGAAGAAGGAAAAAGGAAAAAGGGAAAAGGGAAAAGGGAAAAGGGAAAAGGGAAAAGGGAAAAGGGAAAAGGGAAAAGGGAAAAGGGAAAAGGGAAAAGGGAAAAGGAAAAAGAAAAAAGAAAAAAGAAAAAAGAAAAAAGAAAAAAGAAAAAAGAAAAAAGAAAAAAGAAAAAAGAAAAAAGAAAAAAGAAAAAAGAAAAAAGAAGGAAAAAGGAAAAAGGAAAAAGGAAAAAGGAAAAAGGAAAAAGGAAAAAGGAAAAAGGAAAAAGGAAAAGAAAGAAGAAAGAAGAAAGAAGAAAGAAGAAAAAAAGAAAGAAGAAAAAAGAAAAAAGAAAAAAGAAAAAAGAAAAAAGAAAAAAAAAGGAAAAAGAAAAAAGAAAAAAGAAAAAAAAAAAGAAAAAAGAAAAAAGAAAAAAGAAAAAAGAAAAAAGAAAAAAGAAAAAAGAAAAAAGAAAAAAGAAAAAAGAAAAAAGAAAAAAGAAAAAAGAAAAAAGAAAAAAGAAAAAAGAAAAAAGAAAAAAGAAAAAAGAAAAAAGAAAAAAGAAAAAAGAAAAAAGAAAAAAGAAAAAAGAAAAAGGAAAAAGGAAAAAAGAAAAAAGAAAAAAGAAAAAAGAAAAAAGAAAAAAGAAAAAAGAAAAAAAAGGAAAAAAAAAAGGAACTTCAACAGGCTTAGCTTGCCTTTTAAAATTCAAGGCAGGGGTTTAAAAGAGATGAAGCCAGGGAAAACACTGGATACTAACACCAGCCAAACAGGGAAAAATAAAGAAGTTGTAAGCCTGAAAAACTGAAATGGAAAGAATGACAGATTTACTGCTGCATTTGATGCACATAACCACTGATAGACTCTCCCCAGGAAGTGTTGAAATTACCATCAGTGAAAGGAATCCAGAGGTAAAATTAAATTATCTTTCCCAGAACATTCAAATTTGGGCTTTGGCAACAACAGATGTTTTAATGCTCTTAAGTACATGCACGCGCGTGTGTGCACACATGCACACACATACTGAAGTACAGTATCCTCTTTCACACAAGACCTCCCTCTTAGTTTTCACTAAATCAGGCCGAATTGACTGTGATTCTGCAAAATCTTTTCTTCAAAGCCTATGCTCAAATGCACAACTGTTAAATGATTAAGCAACTCATTAGGAGTCTTGCAGCAGCTCCAAGTTATGAATGAATGGTTATTTGTGAACTTGCCTGTCAAGACAGACATAGCATTTGTTAGTGCAGTGTGGGATAGATAGGGTGGGAAGAAGCCAAACAAGCGAAGTGAAAGGTCGGTATCACAACATTTAATTTACCCCTCCCCCAGTTTGCCTAAAACCATGGCACAGATTTTGCTGAAACATAATACAGTAGTCTATTTTCATGCAACCTACCATGCTTATTTGAAAAGCCATACTCACAAAAGAAAACATTAAGATTTTCATGCAAGAAAGCTACAACAGAGGAACAAATGCAAGCCTGACAGAAAACAATACATCTTCAGAAATTTAGTGACACTTGAATCAAGACATGTCTATGGAAATTGAAACACAATGCGCTATTTTTCTTGTATTAAAATGTTGTATTACGAGGTTAATTTTGTTGGAAGAGATATCTAGTTCAACCTCCGGCTCAAAGCAGGGTCAGCTGTGAGGTCAAGTTATCATTAATACTTCATACAGTTATTTATAATAACCTGAAGTCAGCATCATGCTGTTAGGTTGTCCGTAACAACAAACGGAGGCTCTTGCCCTAGGGGGATTTCAGTGTGAAAAAATTCAACTCAACAATGTAGATCCTGAATATGTCACACATGGAACTCAAAGGAACCCTTGCTCACTGTACAAGTTACTTTGTTTCAGTTATCCTCTCCGCACTCTCAGCCATAAATCTGCTCTGCAGGAATGCCACAGAGGTACAGCATCTCCTGGAAAACAAACACGGATGCCAATGAATGCAGACAGCAACACAAGATGTATTTCAGTGGAGCCTGTCTTTCCACACAGTGAATGAACAGCCTCTCTGCACTGCTGCCTGAACTCATCCCACCTCCTCTTCAAGAAGCCGGGAGCTTTCCAAGCAGCAAGGATGAATTGCTATGTGGTTCCCTTCGGAAAACCTGGCTGGTTTAGAGAATGCTATGCTACTCAAAGAGGCAACTTCTCTATTCTGGACCAGCTTGCAGAGCACCAAAAACATGTAAAGACCTGTTCACCAGACAGGTTTAATGAAGCCAGGTCTAGCACTTCATTTCTCCAGGGCCAAGCCTGTTCCATTCAAGCTGGGAGAACCACACTACTAAACAAGTTCATGAGTCACTCATAAATTTAAAAACAACTCCTCACATTGGAGGGAGATAAAACACAGTATTGCACACAAAATTTTTTTCCAACTCCTCACCTTCTTGTCAGAGACAAATCTTTGAGTTTCTCCTCTATACCTTGCACGTATGCCTTTTGCACAGTTGAGCGCCCAGCTGCAGTAATTTAACAGTAGTAAGATCAAGGACAAGCCTATGTGAGCTGGTTTAAGAATCATAGAATGGCTTAGGTTGGAAGGGATCTTAGAGAACATCTACTCCAGCCTCATCTGAGATGCGACTCATCTAGACAAGATCGCTCAAGACCTCATCCAGCCTGGACTTGAACACTACCAGGGAGGGGGCATCCACAACATCTTATAGCTCTTTAGTATGAGAACTTTTTCCTAATATCCAGTCTAAACCTGTTCTCCTTCAGTTTAAAACTGTTTCCCCTTGTCCTATCACTGGACACTCTTATGAAAAGTCTCTCCTCATCCTTCCTGTAGGTTCCATTCAGGTACTGGAAGGTAGGTCCCCTCTATATAAGGTCCCTTTAAGACCCTATAAGGTCCCCACAGGAGTCGTCTTTTCTTCAGACTGAACAATCCCAGCTCCTTCAGCCTCTCCTCATAGCAGAGATGCTCCAGCCCCTGATCATCTTTGTGGCCCTTCTCTGGCCTCATTTCAACAGATCTATGTCCTCCTTATGGTGGGGACACCAGAACTGGACGCAGTATTTGAGGTACGGTCTCACAAGTACAGAGCAGAGGGGGAAAGAAACACGATTTCTTCAGATAGCCTGTTACAGGAAGGCAACCAACAGTGATGCTGGAGCAAGGCACTTACCAATCAGCACTGCAGACTAAAAGGGAAAAAAGCAACAGCTTATGGTTGAGGGCAAGATGCAAACTTTCCCTAAGCAAAGGATCAAACCAAAATTTTTAGTCTAAACAAATCAGCAGAAACATCCATAACACAGTATTACAATAAATAATACCTGGGGAGCATATCATCCTCAAACTAAAAACTGATTGCTTGATGACATGCAGCATGTGGTTTCACAACAGGAATGGAAACACTTGTGATTCTTCACTCATGACTTGTTTTGTCACTGTACCCTGGGGTTGCTTTCTTTATCTGAAATACGGGAGCAGTCTAGCACAAACACTGCAAAGGCAGAAGAAGCCAGCTCCCAACAGGGTCAGCCTTCTTCAGGATCATGGAAGTACTGAAGAACCTATTATTTCCTCTCTAAAACGTCCAGTAAAGCATTTCCTTCTCACTGGGCTCCAATGCCCAAATGACAGATTTCAACGCAGCAAGAGGGATTTGAAATGTCTGGTTTTATTCATCCTTGCAAATGTGCCATAAAGCGAGCCCTAATTCAGGAAGCTAATTAGGCATACAGAGCCTTAATGGTAATAAGTCCATTCATGTGTGTGAAGCTCTGTGCATGTTTAAGAACTGTGAAGAAGCTTGCCGAAGACAACAGCCAGGAGTTCCCATTCATCTTTTTGCTCAGCTCCAGTGCAGGCAGGAATCTCAAACTGACAGTAAAATGCTGTAAGTAGTAACTTCAAAGTAACACAGCCATCCTGATGACCACCACTGTTCTCACATAGTGCACCAAGGATGAGCAAACCAGCAGCTAATTAAGATGATGCACTACTTTCTCCATACAATCAACTATTCTCAGCCAGTCCTCCAATTAACTGGAGCCAGAAAGGGTGGTATGACCTCTGGGCACCCCTGAATATCTCCAGCCATGAGCAGAAGAGCACATTTCTAGATTGTTCTCTGGGACTATAAAACATTCACACTGCCAGTGGGCTTAAGGGGTGGGTATCAGCAAGTGCTGTGATGCACATCTAGCCTTTTCACTCACCAAAATACAGTGAAAGTGCCTCTTTAAAACAGATGCCCGAGAAATTCAAGGAAGGTTACAGAAAAGACTGGGAATATAGCCCTACATTTCAGTCTCACCAGTCTTATAACCTTGCAGTGTTAAAGAGAGGGACTCATGGGTGGTTTACTTTTCTGTAGGTTTCATACTCCTCCAGAAATAATAGAAATACAGAATGATTGGGGTCAGAAGGGACCTTAAAGATCATCTAGTTCCAGCCCCCCTGACATGGGCAGGGATACCTTCCACTAGACCAGGTTGCTCAAAGCCCCATCCAACCTGGCCTTGAACACTTCCAGGGAGGAGGCATTCACAACTTCCCTGGAAAACCTGCTCCAGTGTCTCACCACCCTCACATAAAAAGTTTCTTGTAACATCTAACATAAATCAACCCCTCTCCAGTTAAAAACCATTACTCCTCATCCGACCACTACATGCCTACAGCTCCTCTGTAGGCCCCTTCAGGCCCTGGAAGGTCACTACAGGGTCTCCTCAGAGCCTTCTCCATGCTGAACAACCCCAGCTCTCTCAGTCTGTCTTCATAGGAGAGGTGCTCCAGCCCTCTGATCATCTTCATGTCCCTTTTCTGGACTCATGACAACAGCTCCATGTCTTTGCAGGGACCACATACCATGCCAGAGCAACTTGGGGACTTCCCTCTCTCCCAGTGTGGTGCCCTACGTGCTTACACCAAGTCACTGGTGATTCAGAAGGCAGGCAGAAAACACACACGGTGCACCCCACCATCTGCTCCAAACGAGTGGAAGAATAAAGTGTTCTTTCATGTCAGCTGCCCTTGGTTAGTGGACTGAAGAAAGTTATGTCATTATCCCCCTTAGTACGTAGAGGACTACTGTCCAAAAAACTACCCTACCCATTTTTAAAGCCATTAGCAATTTCCTGTTTTGTTTTGCTTTTTAAAATTTTTTTCATTACTACCTAGGAAGACTGTAATAAGTGTCATTCATGAACAAGGAGCAAGGAACTGCTCCTCCCACATTTCTCCTTGGGGAAGCCTTTGCATTGCTTCAGGTTTCCTCTGCAAACCAGAGAGTAAGCCTGGCAAACACCTCCTACAAGAGGTGCTCCAGAGAACAACCATAAGGACAGCATAGATAGGTTTTAAAACAAAGTATCCCTTCCAAGAATGCTTAACAACATTATTATGCATTAACAACACAGGAAAACCTGAAAGATTAAATTCTGTATTCTGCTAAATACAAGCACAGGTGAACCACACAGCTGTAGCTGTTAACATTGTAGTAATGATGCTGTCAGTGCCGCCAGCCGCGGAGCACAGCAGCTCCTGTACTCGTAATTCTGCTCTCCTGAAGAAAAGGAGCCCACGTAAGTGTTATTGCTGGCAAATCAAGTCTTTGTTGATAAAGTAGAAGCATGTCATTGTGCCCAGCCAGTGTATAATGTTGTCTTTCATGAAGCAAATATTTAGCAAAACAACAGTTAGTGTAAAAGCAATATTCATGGTACGCAGCTCCTGGGAAAACTAAACCTACCACCCAGTGTAGGCTGGAACCCATAGAGGCTACTAAAGTAGTTCAAAATCTGTGCAAAAACAGCACCCGACTTTTTTTTTTTTTTTTTTTTTTTTTTTTTGAGTGTCCTAGGTATGCGTTAGGATTACAATTTGCAATCCATACCTATACTGCCATTAAATTCTGCTTATTATCAATGCTATGGTCCTTCGCACTCAAGTCTCGAATCAGTAATGAACTTAAGTACCAAGCCCTAGATAAACAATGAGAAACTGATAAATAATAAACTTCTGAAGTGATCTATCTTTCATAGAAATTGCTATCAAGCATCAACATAGTTAACTGCCTAGGCACAATACTTGCAAGAACTCTCTTTCATGTTGTGCTCAGCTTCCATATTCCACCTCTCTCTTTAAACTGCTCCCTAGAACAACTTAATTTGTGAATGTCAACTGGACTTAGGAGAGCTTCAAACTGCCAAATTCGTGCAACACAGGCAGGCATGCTTCACAGACAAAAACTTTTTTGGTTCTTCCAAACCGATTTGTAGTATTTTTTTCCACCACTACTTTTCACAGCTGTTCTTTTTGGGTCCAGCAGTCCCTGACTCGCTGAATTTCCATATATATTCTGACTAGATGTGTCTTTAACCTCAAGTGGACTGTCAAGCCAGATGCCAGATGCCCCCTTACTTCCTCAGTGCAAACTATCAGTAAACCTTAGCATAACTTTACTTTGAGCCTTAAACTAACAGCATGTGAAAAGATTAATATGAATACATTCAAAACTAATCAGATCCCTTCTTTAAATGTTGACACAGTATTATTTATATCCCATAAATACCTTCTTGACTAAAATTCATCCCATGAGATTGGCATGTTGCCAGTTCTATTCATATTTACTGTATTTATACAGTACAGTTGGCCAAGGATAATATCTAAAACAGAATATGCCTTAGGGTATATACAATATCTCTTATAGTTTTCCTTTTAAATCTCCTCATTGCTAAACATATTTAGTCTGAACTTTACAAAATGCCCCACAAAGACCTAACAGCTATCTGTAGTGATATATTGCTGACTATGAGTATAATTAGAGCATATTTGTAATACTTGGGTTGTAGTCAGTTACTGAATGCTAACAACTTGTGGTAAAAACTGAACCACTGATCTTTCCCATGCCTTCCTTCCAACAGCTTTTGACCTCCAGTGCTTTCACACTGATCCCCTACTCCCTCCTGCCTCCCTCCAATGCAGCAGGAATTGTAGAGTTAAAAAAAATTCACTCCGAGACATCTAGGACACAGCTCCTGTGGCTGCCAGAGCTGTGCTTTCAATTTCTTCCTTTAAAATACAGTGGAGCAATTTCTTCCTTTCTGTCTTTTTTGGAAAGGTTTGCTTCACCCAGCATAACTAGAGAGCAGTGGAAAAACAGTTAACCTCTTCCTCTGATGTTAGCGACAGCCCTTGCACAGTAGTACTGGATCTGCTGCTGACTGGCCCTCCGATCCCAAACGTCTGATGCACTCTGTTGGTAGATAGCTGCAATCTCCTTCGGGCTTCCAAAACCTCTATTGATACTTCAGTACAAATCTGGCCTCTGACAGCATTTTAAAAATAGATCGTCTTTTGTCAACACCCTCCAAGTCACACACCACAGAAATTTTAATTTTCTGGAAAGTATGCATGTGCATTTTGGACTGTCAGTTCTCTGTAGTTTGCTCATGCAAGGGAAAAGAACAGATGGATGTATTTTACAGTTCTCAGAAACAGGGTCATCTCCACAAGCCAAGGCACTACTATCAGTCTTCCTAACCTTTGCCCATAGGTGTTTACTCCTCTGCTCAGGGCATTACCTGCCAGGTCTAAAGACAAAGTGCTGACATCTCCTAAAAACACCAGCAAAATACTATAGTACTGCAACATGGAAAGCAGGCACGCTTTCTCTATTCTCACTGTGGCTATGAAGTATACTGAACCTCTCTGCTCCCACTTGGCTCCAAATACACATTAAAAAAAAAGAAAAAAAAATATTAAAAAAGTATTTCTTCCCTGAGGGCAACAAGGGTGGAGTGTATTTATCATGGCTATTACAGATGGTGCCATAATTACAATAATAAAATGACTCCGACTGCCAGGATGTCCTGTACCTGATGCTGTCATTTAAGAATAAAGGAAGAAAGGGAGGCAGCTGCACCAATACCTTGGCTGGCATCCTAGGATTATCACATGCAAGATGGAGCAAGCCCCAAAGCTACAGCTTGCTAAACTAAAAATAAATAAGGGGAAAATGCAATTAGAAACTCTAGGATAAAGTTACCAAGATGGCTGCATTATCTATTTAAGCAAGAGGTATGTGCTTTTCAAAATCTGACAACAGATATATAGGGCATCAAGTGGAGGGGGAGGAAGGAGAGAAAAAAGCAAGCTAAATGAAAAGTAGGGACTAGGGTTTGGGTAGGCGAACGGGGAAGTTACTTTCTGCTTCTGGTATTTCACTTTCCTCAGCATGATGATGATCCAGATTCTTTTAAGGGAGTGCGGTGCTTTTTTCTTTTTTTTTTTTTTTTTTCTCTCTACACTTAAGCTTGACTATCAAAACAAAAAGGCATGTCGTTATGACTATTAATCATTTTTAAAGGATTTGGTCAGCCCAGAGCATTTGTACTATTTTTTAATTTGTGTGTGCATGTGTGTAACATGGATCTCCAGAAGGTCATTAAAAACAGCAAAATGCAGACGGGCTGAGGCAGGTCCCAAGAACCAAGGTTACCCAGAAGAGAAAACTTTTTTCTGTACTGGAAATGAAAGTGCCCACGAACTGAAAGAGGAAGTTAGTTGAAGTGGGAAGAGGACGGAGTATATCTGTGCCTCTGTCCTCTCTGAGCACCTATCTCAGTAGCGGTCTGCGGGACAATGTCCTGGAGGGGCGCAGACAGAAAAGGAGCTGCTGGCTTGTTGTTTTCTTAAAGACCTCCTTTTCTTTTCAGTTATGGAGAAATGGAAACCTGCCCGATCCAGACACTCCAAGGGAAACAACAGCAGTGGAAAGCTATTAGCTCTTTTTGGAGGCTGCACACAGGGCTGCAGGGGTGCTAAATCCAGTGCTGGGGGAGGGAGCAAGATCCTGGGGGGAGCTTCACTCAGGTACATGGTGGTCGAAAGCAGAGACACCTTTATTGGTCTCCTGGGTGAATTCAAAGGGGATGGGAACCCCCGTGGTATTCGGGGGGGGACAACTGACACCCTCCCACCCACCCAAGCATATGTATACCAAAACACCTACACGAAACCCTAGAAGCAACCACCTAAGGAGATGCTGGGCATAAGAGCAAACAGCACAGAAGGCAGATTGTGGTGCATGAGGCTGGTCTTTGAAGGTGCTGGGCACTGCCAAGCCTCGGAGGTGAAATGACACACACATGCACAAACACAGAGGACTTACTTTCGGGGTAAAAAGGCTGCATGTCTATTTTGTAAACTTCTTTGGCATAATACTCCTCGTCGCTCCTCTCCCTTTCACAAGTGGCAGCTCTGTGGTTGGCTTTCTCTTGCAGCAGGTCCCTGGTGCTGTTGTAGATGGAGATGACCTCCGGGGGCACCTCCTCGGGCTCGGGGTACTCGTCCGGGGGACTGGTGAGCTTTAGTTTGCTCAAGATCTGCCCCCGGATAGCCTCGATCCTCTTGCGCATAAACTGATCCATGTCGAGGGTGCTGCAGGTAGACAGGCTGAAAGCCACGGTGGCCAGATCCACGGTGAGAAACACGCTCAGGAGATAGCAGTGCATTTTAAGTGTTTAAATACAGCGCCCCCCAAAAAGAGTGACTTTAACAACGAACGACAACAACAACAAAAAAAATATTAAAAAATAAAAAAGGGGATTTGTGCAAACAAAGGGAAGATCTGCAGACAAAATGCAGTTAAACACCGGACTGCAAGGACGACTTGCAATCGAAAAACGCACGGGAGGCGTGAAAAAATACCAATCACAATAAAAAAATTAGATTAAGAAAATAAAACAAAAAGTTGCTACAAGTTGATAATACTAAGGGTAGAGTGAGCCGGACAGCAAAAAAAAGGGGAGGGAAAAACCCCCAAACAGCTTAACAAACCTGCAAATCAAGTCAATGGAAGACAGGCTGTTTTCAGCGCGCTGGCAGAGTCCGCTGGAAAAAAAAAAACGAAGGGGAAAGAAAAAAAAAAAAAGAGGGGGGGGGGGGGCGCGGAGGCGGGCTGGGAGGAAAAATTAAAAAAAAAAAAAAAAAAAAAAAAAAAGGAAGAAGGTAGGAGAAGCGGCGATGGGTATTACAGGGCTCTGCCGCAGCTGGCGGGGCAGAGGGTGCCGGCACGGTACTGAGCCCCGCCGTGCGCCCGCGGCGCCCGGCGGCTCTGGGCGGGCAGCGGCACCGCCCCGCGCCCGGCGGCACTCAGCCCCCACGTGTGCGCCCGGCGGCGCCGAGCCCCGGCCCCCGCGGCCGGGAGGAGCGGCAGGAGGAGGAGGAGGAAGCGGCGGCCCCGCGCCCCGGCCCCGCGGCGGCTGCGAGCGGCGGCGCTGGTTCCGAGTCCGGCCGCGTCCCGCAGGCTGCTGCGTGCGCCCAGCGCTGCATGCACCGACCCACCCCCGCCCGGGCCGCTGCGCGCTGTAGGGCTGTTTCCAGCTCCCTCCTCTTCCTCCTCCTTCCGAAACGCCAACCCCACGCCGCAGTCAGCGAGGCAGCGCCGACGGCCTCCCGCAGATCGCAGGCGCGGAGCTGGCCGCCCCGGGGTTGGCCGCCGCTCTTCCCCCAGACTCCCCGGCGGGGCTGGGGCTAGCCCCGGCGGCGCGGAGCGGAGCAGCTCCCGGAGGATCTAGCGCTCCGCCCGGCGCCCCCCGCCCGCCTCCCCCGGCCCCGCGGCTCTCCCTGCGAGGAGCGGACGGGTGCCAGCAGATAACATCACGGTCGCGCAGGGAGAGGGAGATTTATAAGCTCTCCCCGCCCCACGTGCTCGCCTCGCCGTGAAGTGACGTGGAGGGGCTGCGGGAGCGGAGGGCTCCTCTGCCGCCCGCCTATTTATTCACCCTCCGCGCAAACGGCGAGAGGCAGACTGCAGCCTGGCCGCCGCCTGCCAAGGTGCCTCACCCCGGGAGGGGGGGAGAGGAGAGGCAGCCCAGAGCCGGGAAGAAAAAGCAGCTTCCTGCCAGGGTTTTTTTTTAAAGAAAAAAAAAAATAGAAAAAGAAAAAAGAGAAGGAGGGAGGGAGGAAAAAAAAAAAAAAAAAAAAAAAAAGGAAGGCTTTACTGCTGCTTGTCCCTCTTATTAAAGTAATTGGGCCCAATACCGCCCCTGCTATAAGAGGAAGAGTTACGTGCCTCTTGGAAACGGCTTGGACGCGACTGTTTTAAGGGTGGCAGGGCAGAGGGTAGGATCTGTCTGTCTACTGTACCGACTGCAGGAGGTACGCAGCCTTCACACTGCCCTCACCTTGTTGGCAAGTTTTGCTTCTAAATGTGTTTTGGCAATTCTCGTCCACCCCTGCTGACTGTCCGCTGCCAGCCGAACCGGCGGGGGGGGGGGGACGGGGGGACGGGAGGGGAGGGAGAAGCGATGAGGTGGGTTTGTGATGAGGAGGGTTTGTTCTGAGGTTTCCTCATCTGCACTTGACAGAAACTATCAAGCCCCAAATGCTTAGGCTGCGCCTGTAATTCAGTTTTTCCGCTGCCTCCACTGGCCGCAACAAACATCACAGTCTCCATCCATGCCTGCTCCAGTGCGCGTGAGAAATGGGGAATGCCTCATGCTTTGGCCTCAAAAAGACTCCTCAGCCCTGGGGAAATTACTCCACTGTCTGCTAGGCATCCCTCAGCTTCATGCCATAAAGCTTTTCTTTCACAGGTCATTTATCACCCCTGTACATCAACATTAACATTACAGTGATTAAGTGGTGTTTTTTTCTTTACCCTCACTCATTTTAGCCCTGGAGTCCCTTCTGAATTAAGTTGCCACAGGTTTTACTTGCCAGGAGTTTCCAATCACACCCTCCTAGATGGGACAAGGCTATTTCTGAAGAACCTCTGCACTGCTTCCAGAATAGAAGAAACATGTAGAGGAAGCTCTCAAAGGGCCACAGGCATTCAGAAGCCCAGCTGGGCCCTTGCCTGTAGTATTAGGGGCTAATAAATACACAGAAGAGAAATAGGATGACTGTGACCAATCTGAAAGTAAAAAGAGGATCTTGTAGGACACACATCACCCAGCCACCACCACTGACTTTCTCTGGCTGACCACATCTCATGAACCATCTTCTTTCTGCAAAATGTTTGTTTTCTAAAGCTCGAGGGCAGCCTCAATGGCAAATGAGCTTTTCCTCCCCAGTGTGTCTGCAAGGAAAAGTGCTTTCCTTCTCTGAGGAGCTGTGGTTGTGTGCTGGGGTGACAGAAGTGCCCAGCAGCTTGGAGCTGCTGCCTGCTGTTTGCATTGGAAAGCGCTCTGGTGTGGGGGAATCTCTCACTAACACACCCAGCCAGCCACCTACTGCTGCTGTGGGTACCAAAAGAGATTCTCCGAGAGCTGGAGAAGCTAAACAATATATTATTTGCTAGTATGTAGACACACAGACTCTGAGAGTAAACCTACTCTTCACTCTTTAAAAATCTGTGGGTATTTACAGCACCACAGATGCAACCAAGACATGTTGTATCCCCCTGAAACGAGTTCACGGTGCTTTCCACTTAAATCTATCAATTCCTGCAAGGCCCCATTAAACGTCTCTCCCACAACATCACACTTCTACTGCTGCACATGTCAATGTCCTGCTCCTGCTGACCTCAAAAACACAGCTGTGGTGTCAGAAATGGCAATGTTTCCAAAATACTCAAATAAACAAGCAGGCTCAACATGTAGACTCAGCTGGTTTCACTTCTGCAACACACCTGTACAAAAAAAACCAAGGCGACAGTTCCTTGAGCTGTTACATCTCACAGCTCTGCTGCTAAGCAGCTGAGGAATCAGCTCTCTTACACGAGGTGCCCCAGCCACAAATGCTTCTAAAGAAAAGGGTTATTAAATTATTTCCTTCAAAAGCTACACCTGAAACCATGGAGAAATTCCTTACACAGCAACTACAGCCCTGTAACACTTCACTGCTGTAACTGCATTGCCCATCACTTGCTTCAGGGTCTATAGAGCCATGGAGAGAGTGCTCTGCACCATCCTTCTGTAGAAAACTTCCCACCATCTCACAGGAGGCCTCTGCAGATACAACCCTTCCAGAATGCAAAGCGGATTGATTCTTAAAAGTTTACTTTTATTCCACTTTGGAGAAACAAACAAACAAACTGCAGTGTCTTTCACAAACCCTGGAACCTTAGAGATCCTTAGGCTTCAAACCTGCCTTTGCTCAGTGCCTGGCTGACCATCTAAATATAGATTCTGGAGGGCTTCAAAGCTTCAGAGGAGCCCTCAACTTAAGTCTTCAGAGATCCAGCCCAGCTGACAGCAACCACTCTGGCTAGATTTTGAAAGTTGCTTAGATTCCTCCTTATTTGGCAGTGCTTCCTCAGAGCCCTTCAGAGCTGCTAGGAAAAAAAAAAAAGAATTCAAGTAACTCTTGATTTTGTTCTCATTTGAGATGACCCATTGGCTTCTTTTCTGACCCTTTTAGTGTGACACACAGTGTCAGCCTTCCTTGCCTTGGCGCAGGTCTCCATTTTGCCTCACGACTGACACAAAGCTCTCATTCCCTACAACTTTTTGTTACCACCATGGTGATGCTTTTGCCAGGCAGAATTTCCTGAGCACAGCAGCAGAGATAGGTTTCAGCTTCTCCATTCCAGAAGCCCTGGCCACTTGAACTAAATCCCCAGCAGCTGCAGAAAGCCCACCACAGATGCCTGAGCTGTGCTGGTTTGCCCCACCTACCTACTAGCCAAATCATTCAAATACAAATCAACTCTCATAAACACCGATTTTCCATTTTGTAGATGGAAAATATCTGGAACATACATATCATAATATGCCTAATCTTACTTCTGGAATTTCTCCCCTGCACATTTACTCTTTTTTCTTTTTGCCATAAAAGTCCTGCAAACTAGGCTCTAAACAGGTGCCATTTCTACCTTGCTAAAGCAATGCACACACGAGGCAATCAAAAATTGTGAGATGACAGCAGCAAACTACATAAAAGGCAATATATTAAAAATTTATGAATTACATACTTTTTTCCACAGGTAATCCAGCTCCCCTTTCAGGACTGATGTATCTTTAAAAATCATCCCAATTATGGCTGGTTTAGCCTGAAACGCTTTTAATTTTTATTAATTCCAAAATAGTTTGTATTTAAAGATTATGTATTAGTTTCAGAAGATGCTGGAATTATCAGACACTAAACTTTCATTTATCTGTTCCCTGTGCCTTTTTGAACTAGACTCATCCATTGGGGCTGCTGTCAGTGGAAGCTTGGTAAGTCACAAAGCAGGAATGGGCCATACAGGTAAAGAACAAAACTTACCTGTTTTGGAGCTTTTAATTCAATATAATACTGTCTTTTTATATATGGATTCATTTTAATAAACACTAACTGTTTATTATAAAAAGAGACACCTGGAAAGCTACTTCACTAAATATAAAGGTTTCATGTTTCCTGTTAACTTAAAAATTATGTGGTCAGGATTTTACAATTTGTGGTTTCTTTTTAGATTGTTTTGGTTATACACAAATGTGCTGTGTGAAATACAAAGGCAATAATCTTTCTAAAACTGCTGACGACCAGGTCATTAAGTGAGGTGGCTGGCCACATTTCATAAACTAAAGAACATTGTTGGAAGAGGAATACCTTTTAAAAGTTAAGAGGTGACTTTTGTAAACTCTCACACTGATGACAAGTGCAGGATGACTGTACAATTAATTCTTTGTGGCACACACAGAAACCTGCAGCCGTAACTGTGATCGTGTAGAATCTCAGTTACTAGGATGCAGGGGGCTAGGCAAAAAACTTCTGAATTCTCATTTTATAAAACGGAGCATGCGTGCAACAAGGTTCAACATGTAGAGCTGAGGTGGCACCTAAAAAAGGTGAGGCATAAAGGAGGTGACAAATAATGGAAAATTGTAATATATACCATAATAAAACCTTAGATTTTACTGTTTATTATCCTTAGTGAAGTAGAAGTCCATACTTCTGTGCTGCATATTTCATTAGTGTGCCCAGTAACGCCTGGATGAATTTGAGAGCAAATCCTGACTAATAGAAGCAGCCCCTCTGCCCCCAGGATTGCATTTCACACAACCACAGCTCACTCCTGCAATGCTCATATTCCAGAAGATAAAGGCTACTTTATAGAACACACTGTTAGGCACACAAGACTGTTATCCATATATACATATACATATATGTATATGTATATATATAAAACTACTTGTAAACTTGCAAATCAAAGATACGTTTCTGATATATATATATATACACACACAGAGAACCTATTAATAGGAACAAGAATTGATGTATTTTATATATATATATGGACTAATATATATATAATGCATGTAGGAAGAAGTTTCTTCATATATTTTTATGTATGTACATAGATATATAAAAGTTCTCATTCCTACAGATAGATTTAATAACTTTAGAAGAAACAATCACAAGAGAGTAGTCAATGGGATCTGGTCCAAAAAGACATTCAGGTGTCACCTCTGTGATCTTACGGAATAGCACCATCTCTAACATCAAGTGAGAACACAGGACTACAGTCAGAGGTAATGTCCACACAGCACTGTAGTTTGTGTGTTTAAAACTCTACCTTTATAAAACACATCAAGAATGCAATTATAGAAAAAAAAAACCAAAATTGAAAACATCAGTGCTGCATTCAAAGGGGCTTCTGCTTCCAACAGCCAATTCCCATATTCACATCAGTTAAAACTGAAGTCTTAATAAACATTTTGTGAATGCCAGAGAAGTTCCCCCTTGATTACACCTCCTGGAGTTTGATCTCCTCATGTGTTCTTCCAAATCTGCTTGTCAATACTAAGCATGCCAAGTTAATCTTCTTGGTATCATTACACTTGTAGTCTAAGTACCACCATAAAAAGGCCCTTCCTTAATCCTAGCACCTGTGGTTTTAATGACCACAGGAAATCCTGTTTCCACTAAAGTCAGTAAGACTTCTGCTGTAAATATCAGCAGAGGAAAAAGATCAGATTCACTAACTAAAAATACAAAATATGAAAAAAATAAAAGGGAAAGGGATAAATGTAAGCACAGTGGTTTATATACCAGGACTTGACATCTACTTCTAGCAAGCATGACAGAGTAAAGACAGTAGAGAAAAAGTCATCCTTTTAATCTCGGTGTTTGAACTCCTGACCTGCATCTCTTTCTCAGTACTTCAGCTGTTGTCTTCTATTTCTGAACTACTCAGTGATGATTTGGGTTATACCTCATTAAGTAACACAAATTATTTCTATAAATATGATATTCCTCACACAGCATCTACAGGAGTTTATTCAACAAATTAAAATTATGTAACTCAAGTTAGAATATGCATGCAGATTGCACTGATGAAGTTTTAAGACTGCTACATATGGAGCAAGATGAATGGGCAACAATTTTAAAAAA
Source organism: Heliangelus exortis (assembly GCF_036169615.1). Classification (NCBI taxonomy): domain Eukaryota; kingdom Metazoa; phylum Chordata; class Aves; order Apodiformes; family Trochilidae; genus Heliangelus; species Heliangelus exortis. Next base: position 25,048,295 of record NC_092424.1, on the reverse strand, counting down.
GGGACCAGACAGTAATGCTGTGTGTTAAGTTTTATTCTGCAGCAACAAAAGTCAAACAGCCCTGGGTCTGGAGTACTGTCTTCTTCACAAGTAAAGTCTCCACAGAAGAAAAGCTCTAACAGGCTAATCCAGCTTCACACATATTTTTCCTAAAGGCTCTTAAGCAACACACAGCCAAGGTGATCCTAGTAAGTTTAGAGAAGGCAACGCATTGCTTTGTATTACCTTAGGGAAAACAAAAACAAATCCAAAAAACCCAACTCATGCAATACTAAGGTTTTATGTTGTACTCACAAAATCAGCCTTGGAGAAGGTAATTTTTTTGCCACTCTCCCTTCTCCTCCCAGCCTTACACATTTTTAAACCAATTTTCCCTGTGTGGCTACTGAAATCAATGAAAGCGGTACTCCTGAGTGGCTGATTAAACTACACCCTCCCAGTAAGATGGTTTGAGCTTGGCAACTCAATCTAGAACAGAATGATCCATTGCAGCTCAGCTGAGATTTGGTTCCCTGTAGCAGAACTTTCTGTAAAACCTATATATTGATATTATTTGCTCTGAAGAAAGGTACAGAACTCTGCAAGCACTGGTATCCCTAGCTTGTCCATGCAGAGTCAAAACACAACTGGGAATATAAGGAGAGATTTTACACTCAGTCATAATGGAATGTTTTTTCATTCTGTGATATTGATAATTAAGACAGATATAGATTATTTTAGAGCTAGATCTAGAACAGGCCAATGGCTTGGGTCTGGGCTCTGCTTGGGAAGCAGAGAAGCACATTCCCCAGGCCAAGTTGGAGGCTGAGTGGAGTACCCCATCTGGCTGCACACCTCAAGTTAAAGACTTTGTGCAACACCCCTCTCTCCATGGGAGCCTCTGACAGCACAGGTCCTGCCCCAGGTGGGTGGGCAGCATGTGGAGTGTGCTCAGGAAGTTTCTGCAGAAGGAGAACCTGACAGCACTTCACTGTTACCCAAGGGGACCATGACTTAAGGACAAAGATCTTAAAAAGCATAAAGTCAGAAGAATTGCTGTGGTTTTCCACATATTTGAGAGGCCTGTATTTTCTAGAAAAATACAAGTATTCTGCAAAAAAAATTTATCAACAACAGATCCCAAGAGCAGGAAAACTATCTTCATAAACTCCATCAATCTGTACTTCAGACAATTCAAGACTGACAGCTGAAATGCCTGCTCACAAATATGTGTCATTGGTACATCCATCTCATTAACAGTGAAGTGAGACTTTCAAAAAGCCTGCACATTCACTGACAGATCTTGTGCCCCTACGATCTCACATAAAGGACCTGAGTCTATCATCACCCAAGTATCTTAAGAACTAAATTTTCTGTCAATCAATTGCCCTCACACCCATATGGGGAGGAATTATTAGAAATAAAACATTAAACTGGAGTGGTTTTTATTCCCACATTCTAATTTTTAAATTTTAAGGTGCTAAGGTCTCAATTCTTCTGGATAAATATAATGCCAGTGTTTAACTTAAAAAAAAGTGGTAGCTATGTTTCCTCAATCATCTACAAGCATTCTGAAACACAAAACTTAATTCTGCAGCACAAAAAGAAAAAAAATGTTGCAAAGCAGATGATTCAGCAATATGCTTCAACAGTTACTGAAGTGGATGAGAATGATCTGTCTCTGGCAATTGTAATTGACACTGCAAAAATGCATAGAGGGATTTCCTTTACTTGCATTACCTTCTTTACAGAAAGGTATCTTTAACTCTGGACAATGACACCATCAATAAAGATGGTGACAGTAACACCATATAATAAAAAATGCTTCAGCATTTTTAAAAGGGGAATAAAACTTTCTAGTAATCAATATTAGCAATTGAAGAGAACAGCAGTGCTACCAGCATTCTTGACCTGATCTGCTGATTGCACTGGTACAACATCAGAAAGGTGTTCCCTATCTTTCAAGGCCTGGTCCCTCTGCAAACACAGTTCACAAGCATGAATGTCACTGCATCATCCCTGCAAGCTGAATTTGCTTGTTCAATGTTCCTACTGGAAGTGTTTTCTTCATAGTCTTTTTTCTGTTATCATCAAGCATCACCCACTTGAGAATTCGATGAAGCCTTCTCTTAATAAAAAGTATTTCTTTCATAAGCCCACAGCAAGATCCCAACAAGTACTATCAAGTATTTCATTTGCCTAAAAAACAACAGTGTACAAAACCATGATACTGTTACCAACTTGTAGCTTTGTGGTATCTTTTACTTTTGAACCTTAAGCTCTTTTGAAAATCATTGGAATTGTAACTGAGGAAGCAGACCCATTCAGTGGTACAAACAGTGAGGTTTTGATCACTCTCCCTGAGGAGCACTGCAAGATGGTGACAGCCTCAATTACAAAAACCTGTAAGTTCAGGTACTCAGGTACTACAACTGTAGTAGCAGTTTTCATTCAGGTGCCTGACTTCAAGCATCCTTCCTGAAACAGACGCACACCTCTATTTGTTCTTGGATGCAGAACACCCTAAATACAAGGCTGCTTCAAATGCATGCTCTTAGAAAGCTTTGTCAGTGAAAGACCTGGAAATAATGCCCAGGACTAGAAACACCTGTATTTTCTACTAGAACACTTGTAGTTTTTACTAGAGATAGAGGCTCCTAACAAATCACTGCCCACAAACTTTGAGATTTGCAGAACACTTGAAAATCAAGGAAAATCCTATTTAAATAAACCATACAAGGCCTCAAACTTGTGAGTATTCATGACAATAACCAAAACCAAACATCAACATAAACAAGAAAGCTTTTCACTACCATTTTGATCAAATGAAAGAATGCTTGTGTGTATTTCTGTTCCAAACAAGAATGGGAATGTCCTTCCTAACTGGGATAGAAAAACAAAGTTAAAAGCAACAAAGTGACTGAATAACCAAGGGCACTCAGTCACAATCTCTAGGATTACTTACGTAATGCACTGCATAAAGGACTCACAAATGGATAGACGAATTTAAGTACTTCTATATTCAAGCAGGTCTTAAAACCATAGCAAACAATCCTCCTACTTGTCAACCTACATGGCTATAATACGCATGACTTAAAGACATAATTAATATTACATACTAACATGTCATCAGGTTGAGTATGTAACCGTATCTAAACCATGAATTTAGTTTCTGATAAGAAAAGTGAAACCAGCATATCTGGTTTACACACAACAATTAATGTGAAGAGCTGACCCTGTGCCTCCTCTTATTAAACAGAACTTCATTGCTTTGCAAGAAATCCATAGAATATTAAGCCCTACATATTCCAGAGTTGGCTTGAGGCCTAACTAAACTAGAACCACCCCATCCTTATTGGCTTTATATAGATAGGTACAGAAATATACAAAGTTGAAATGATTCATGCTCTCTGGAATGAAGGGCAGCAGTACAGCTTTGCTTAAGCAGAGATATCATGGGAGCAGGCAAAACAGAGCACTCTGATGGCTGGGAAAAGTCACTGAAGGTTATGCATGGTAGCTATCAGAAAAAGGAAGAATGTTGCCAAAAAAGCAGGTAGGGAGGTGGCCAAGGCAGACAATTTCAGACAGCTGAGAGAGTAGATTGGAAGGTGTCTGGGCCAAACAGGGTTTAGTTCTTTGGAACTGCTAGACAAATAAAACAAAACTTGTGAAATAAATCTGCAGCCAAATGCCCAAAATTAAAATATATGGCTCCCACCTGCCATAAGAGTCTTGAGCTCATTTCTCTTTTGGAGGCAGCTAGTATCTTGAGTTATAAAGGAGTTTCTCTCCATATGGCACAACTGAAGGACAAGACAAAGGCAAGGTACAGTATCAAAAACTATTAGATATACATAAAACCCCAAGTATTACACTTCTCCACATGTAGGCAAAAATAGTGCTATGCTCTCTAAATAAATGGAAGCTCAAGATATTTTTAGCAGTCTTGACATATTCCACAGTTTTTTAAATACACAAGTGACACTTCAGTGCTTTAATTAAAACATTAATTCAAACACCCACAAATAAAACTCAAACATCAAAGTATTGTAGATATAATCTGAAAGTATTTTCAGTTTTTTAATAATCACCTCAGGATGCTGTGGTTTCTGAGAATAAGTAGGAAACATTATTTTCCAGAAGTTTCATCTCAGATGGAGACGAGTGATACCGAGCTAGTGAACCACTACAGATTAAAAGCTGCTGATGTAACTTTTCCACACAAAGTAACTTAATTGCAGAAAGTCAGATTAGACTACTATGCTGCCACATAGACTCAAAATTCATTTTTTGTATTGCGCTAATGAGGCGCCAGCTCTTGCTGAACAGCTATGCAGATGTCTACCCTTCAGAAGCTGGAATAACCGTATGTCAAACTTCTGTGGTTTTGCCACTTGATATTTTGGGTGCATGTCTTCATTTGTGATAATAAATATCAATGCAAAAACTAATGTCTCCTCAGATATCTAATGCTTAACACTTAAACCAAGCCTCAACATCTAAACATTTCTCCTGTTAGCTTTGAGTTCTATTCAAAGAATTATGTTATAAAATATACCAGAAGAATAGGCTAGGGATAACACAACCACTGCCAGTTGTTAGGATGGGTTTCACTGCCCTTATGTATATTCTTTTATCCTGCAGTACACACAAAGTTCAATCCTCCTTCCCCTCTTCGATGCCTTTGTTAGGAAAATCTAAATCTCTCTGTCCTTCCACACATATCAATGCTGAAGACTGAGTATTTGAAAGTCACTCCCAAACATATCTTGCATATATGCAGGTACAAAGAAAGGTTTGTATGTAAGGTATCTGTAGAAACAGCCAGAATTGTACTTTAAGTATCAATTAATAAAAAGGCATTTTCTTCAAACAGCAAATAGGGAAATGCAATGGCAATGCTAAACACTGAATCAGACAGCCAGTTTTACAGTGAAGGCAGCAGAATTCAACCCCAGCCTTGCACTTAAAACACCTTAATCACAACACACTCCCATCTGTGTGCACATGCTGATATAGAATACACTATTGTATTTGTTACCTTCTGCACCTTTGCAACCAAACAATCAGGAGAAACTGCTGTACCTTAAACAAAGCCAATAGTGTTACAACGATATGTTTTCCAGAATTTGGTGCTGCTACAGTACAAACCTAAGAGGAAGGGCTTTTGTTTGTCTCTTTACATAACTGAGGCCGTATAGCTCCAGCTGTTTATAGCTGACTAACCCCCAAGGACACATCCTGGAGGTTCAGCTCCTTACCGCAAAAGGCCAGAACACCAGAACTGCAAAAGAAGCAACACTGGCTACAATTTCATGCAGTACTGCTAGAAAAGCTGTCCCTCCTGCAACAACGACAATAGCAAGGACTCCCCTTTCCTCTCCTAGCACTCCCTTAGCTTATACAACTTCAGACTTGCAATAGAAAAAACATACATATACACATATATATACACATTAATATAAAGGCCAGTCAGTAGGGTCAAATCTCTCTTTTTACAATTATTTTTCCAGAGTTGTCTCCAGGTAAACTAATGCTCCAAGACCAGAACTACAGCATTTATGGTTACTTTTCTTTATTATCTACAAAACCTTTCCCAGCCAAAGTAGGAGTTCCATAACTTAACAAGGTGATGGCATTTCTGTGTTTATTGTAAGAAATGCCTATTGCAAATTGCTAACAACTTTTCAAAGTGCAACACTGATTTGCAAAAGCAGGCACACTAATACATCAATGGCCATGACTAATGTATAAACTTTTAATGACCTTGGCAAAATCTTTCATTGGGCAGGTGCCACTATTTTGACTGTACAAAATGTTTTGGAAATATGTTGAAAATTATACATGTTTTGGAAAATGTTTCAGTATAGCAAATGAAGCTATATTAAATAAAAGTTTGACATGGAGGAGAAAACACTCCAAAGTTGTGCAAGTCTCTTTTTTTTTTTCTCTTAAAAAGATATCCTCGAAGTATTGTACATTCACAGAATGCTGACTTTTTATCCAAATAAAGTTAAGATAAAACATTATCTTGAATGGTTTTCAGTTTCATTCACTGTCATCTTGTTTCAGACCTCCTTCTTGTTCAATACTGCCCTCTCCATCACTTTCCTTGTCCCAGTCTTTCATAGATGCTCCCATCATGAAGTCATCACGCAGTATTTTCCATTCTGGTCCCTCTTCAGACTTCACTTCACCCTGAATGTTTGAGGGGAGAAGAGAGAACAGATGAAGATGAAATGACTGTGAAAGTTACTAAAATATGGAAGTTCTTCATGCAATCAAAAACACACCTCTCCCATTCTTACAATTTGCATCACATGACCTACAAAGGGCTAGCTCCTTATGCATGTAATACATAGAAATATGCAGAACAATCATAAATTACTTGATGCTAATAAGCAAACTTTTTTTAACTAACCAATGAAAGAATACAGACACAAAACAATTATTTCTTATGGATGAAATAGTCAACCTTGGGCATAGCTTCCTTTATTGAAATCTTTCTTGGCAATCAGAATGTACTCATGATATCATTTATTAACCCTTAGGTGCTGCTTCATTAGAACACTTCTTGGCACATTTATAAAACACAAATATGGATTCAATAAAGAATCAAAATTCCCCAAATTTAATATTTAACATTAATATTTGACACGTGGACCAAATCCCCTTTATGTGAATGATTACCTCACTACCTGGGCTTGTCATATAGTGAAAAGGTGTCTCTAAGTGAAACAAAGTTGATCTACAACCATCAAACTAATACCACCTTACCCCAAGGTTCCTGCCTCTTGAAAACGGGTAAAACTGAATCCACACTACACAGACTGGTGAGCTATAAAAAAAAAAAAAAGCGACAGAAAGTAGTTTTAGGTTCGCACTGAAAAGAGTGCTTGGTTGGAGTTTCTCCTAAGCGACAGACATTGGGCAGTGCAACAGCTCCATCCTGTGGCAACACTTTTGAAGAACAGCTTGAAACTCCATTCTTAATGAAGGAAAACACTATAAACTGTTTGATGTCCTGCCGAAGAACTTAAAGAGGCTTAAGCCTTTATAACAAAACACCTCCAAGGAAAATGTGGCTCTGAAAAATTATCCTACTAAAGTGGAATCGGGGGCACTGAAAAAAACATTTAGTTTTGCAAGGCCTTTGAACCAAAATTAATACAGGCACCTCAGGTGTGCCCTTGCCACTCCCCTGCTCAAAAGAATAGACCCTAACTGAGTCACCCTGCTTTAAATAACCACCAGCTCCCAACTCTGTACAGTGGATGGGGGTCATGTTACAGGATCCTCTGCAGATGCAGCTTTTTTTTACTATATGTAGTAAACATATGATCACTGCAGACATTTGCTCATGCCTCTTCTTTGTCATGCATGTGGGAACTTGTGATACATAGAACATAGATACATCAGCATATTTAAGCTGATGCCCATGCAATTTTTTGGAAAGAGCAGCATACAGAATTTTATAGCAGGAGAAATGAGGTATAGAGAACGCAGGTCCATGATATCACACCAACAAAAGTTGAGTGCTAAAGTCTGCCAAAGCAGAAATGTTAAATGCAACTTCTGCTGCATTTCTTTTTGAAAGAATACCTCCCAAAACTAGGATAGAAAAGTCTTAACACAATCGGTCCCAAAAAGGAATTTCCCAGGGCCCAGTTCAAATAAAGAGAAACCCTACAACTGTTCCTCAAGGTGCCTGCACTGTGTTTAATTTTGCACCTTTATTCCCCAGCAGCTCACACTACTGCCTACTCCTGAGTAACTCTCCCATCCCAACAACCTCCCTTTTCCCCAGGGTAGTGCCTCCTCACCCCTCTCCACTCTTGCAGCAATTCCCTGCAAATGCTATTACTCAATAAAGCCTGAAATCAACACAGACAGGGTAATCAATTAGCTGGAATTAAGGATTTATAGATAAGGTCTGCCTAGGGACCTACCTTAAGATATTCACATGGGAATAATCCGTGTTAATCCAAACACAGGTATTATGTTCTGGGACACAATGAGAGGGTAGCTTTACTTCCTCCCCCACCCCCTTTTAAAAGTGTATTTCAATTATTTTGTGTTTACTTTTGCACAGTACAGAATGGTCAAAAAGTAGTCACCAAGCTTTTCTTTTTAATCCCAGACCTTAAATAAATCATTTTTTGAACATGCCACAGTGTAAAATTTGAAATACCTAAATGAAAAAAATCCCACCTTCCATACAAAAAAAAATCCAAAATTTTCTTTTTTTTTTTTTTTTTCAGTAACACCAAAGATTTCTGGTTTGTTTGTTTTTTTCCCTGAGATGTGCAGAACACGGATTTTTTTACTTATTTGTTCTCATTTGTTTTTTAGTTGGTTTTTTAGTTTAGTTTTTTGCTTTTTAAACAGCACAGAAGCAACAGGTTATTGTCAGCAATGACAGTGAAGTGGCTCAGGGTTTGAAAAGCTCAGTGCTGGAATTCACCACAAGCTACTATTCAGCATCCATTAGACCTTCTTTCTGGCTATGTCAAGTGAACAACAGGACAAAAGACGGACCTCAACAAAAGAGGGATGCTGCTCCTCCATACGTTACCCACTATGTAAGGCACCACAAAGGTTTGAATAGAGTTTTACAAGAAGCCCTGAAGAAAAAGGCAGAAGTAGCACGTCCATGCCTCAAAGATGGAGATTAAATGCTTGAAAGCAAATCTTTTATCAATTTTAAGCATGCTCCCAAGTGAAGAAAACCCCATGTTTAGTATCTTCATTCCTAACCCATTCACTACTCTATTTTCCCCTAAGAATAACACCTCCCCAAATCTATTGTATCACGAAACATTCTTGGACTCTTAAGAAAATATGCAGCAAGACTATTTGTATAATTAACAATCAGTTCAACTGTAACTTTGCTTCTCAACTTGCTTTAAGTAAGAATGCTAATACATTTCGGTTTTCAATGCCATAATGTGGTTTCCTCTAAATAAACCAAAGCTTGGCATGTGGAAAATAAACCAGCTTTTGAACTTAAGAGTCAGCTGTTCATCCATATATCCCACATTTCACTACAACACTGAAGTCCCCTTTGAACATCCCCAAACAAACCAAAGCAGACTATATAAACATTAACATGTAATGCAGCATCAAGTGGATCCTTCAGTGAGGCAAGGAATGAAAAAATTCTGCTGTTGCTTTTTTTCCTCCCCTTTTTCATACATACAAGAGTTTGTTCTTTGCCTGAAGGTGTGGCAACCTATTTGAAAAGGTCTAAGAGGCAAAATATCTCACGAGTCACTGGTACGCAGTCACGCACTTCTTACCATGAACTAAAATAAAACAGTCCAAAAGACAGAGTGTGGTTACTTTACTGCAGACACTTGCTGGGACAGATCGATAGTCCAGTTGAGAAAAGATCATATAAATAAAACAAACAGCATCTTGCCTGCCTGGTATGCTACTTGAACTATCACAGCTTAAATTTAACGTAAGTAAGGCTCAGTAGTGAGGACACATGTCCCACACTAATTCTGGTTTGAAGACATACCTGCTAAGATGTGCACCAGGACAAGATGAACTGAAATCATTATCCAAGTCCTAATAAATGACTCTAGGATTAAAACCAACCACTCACTCACCAAACAACAAATTTTAGGTCTGTTACAACAGCCACTCCTTGCAGAATCTGGGCTAGAACTGCTTGCTGGATACTTGTGAAGGAATTGGGTCTTTGAAAACCTCATGGCATCATCATCAGCTGTATGATCAAGTTAGAAATATTCCTGTTTTGGTTAATTTCTTTACTACTGTAAGAAATCTGAGCTATGTAATTCACTCTGGGTGATTGCCATTATACAGTAAGTATCTTCAACTGAGACCTGCCAAACTCAAAACTGGAGCTGTGGCTGACTGGATGGGCACTCAGGTGAAAGATCAATCCTCTCTACCCTTCTGAAACTGCCAGAAGCAGCAGCAGAATACTTGAAACTGCACGTAGCTGCTTCAGTCTCAAAAGGAGTGCCTTATCCCAAAATCTGCTTCCTTTGAAATGTTTAAGGAATTAAATTCAATCTGAGTCACAGGACATTGTCATTTCCATCTGTTGCTCTACTGGCACAGCAACATCCTAAAACCAGAGCCAGAAAGTGCCAAAGCATTTCAGAACCCTACACTTGAGCAGACTGAAGTCCCGTAATGCTTACTGGCAAATAACAGCATTAAAAGATATGTTTTGAGACCAGAGCACTCAGATTAAAGACAGCATTTCAGTCAGCTTTCCACCAGTGTGTGTCACTTGAACACACCCCAGTTTCTGCATCTGCAAAACAGCAAACATACCTACATCACCACAGAGATTTCCCTACAGCCTGCATCCAGAAGGCACTAATGGCAGAGTATCAACAAACTAACATTTTTCAGACCTAGAAGTTACAATCACTGCACTGGCCTCCCATGCTCAATATACAAGATGAAATGCCAAAGCTTGGGAACATCTCTCTTTACCATCACATGCAGTTAATGTTTATTTGTACCTGTCAGGGAAGGAATTTCTAACATAAATCTCACTCAAGCAACAACTTTAAGCCCTGAGAAAACAATTGCAACATGTCTAATTAATATGAATTGCCTCCCCAGGTTCCTCCCTGTTGCTGAATGCAAATATCTAAGACTTTGAAATACAGGGAGGCTTTTATCACAATGAAAAAGTTGTGTATCCGCAGAACACATTCTTGCACACATATAACAATTACCTTCCCTGCCAGCCTATATCTCACTGGGAATGACTGCTGCTATTCTGTTCCTCATCCCCCAAACAAGCCAGTTTAAACCTAGCTCAAAAAAACCAGCACAGGCATACAATGTTAAATCTCCATTTAAAAAAAAAAACAAAAAATTAGGAAAGAGGGCAAGATGTGGAAAATGAAGAGCACTGGCAAAATAATTTTTCCTAAATTTGTCTCAAAGGGTAAACAAGCAAGTTTTCTTGAGGCTAGGAGGAAATAAAGAAAACTGCAGCTGAAGTATCTAAAGCAGCAATATAAGCAGAAAATTAAATGTAATTGTTTTGGACAGAAAAACAAGCAGCATTTAATCCTCAGTGCTGCTTGCAACTTTAACTGATTTGAGTAGCACTGAGATATTGACTGTAAGAAAAATTCTGGTGTACTCCTGATACCAAGCAGGCAAAATCCCACAGATCTGGAAACTAAGAATATATATAAACAAAGAATATATACTGCCACTATTGTGAACTTTTGAGCTGAAGCCTCTCAGCAATTCACATTGACTTTGGGAAGCATTTTCAAGCTTCCACACATGCAATCTGGGCAATGGAAACCTAGTCTGCTGCAGCTACGTCTGCACAATCATGTATTCCTGAAGGTGAAAGTCATTCAGTGCCCATTTGCATCCTCCCTCTAAAAGTGAAATTAGAGCAAATGAACTAAATTAAATTGCTTTGGTATATTCAAAAGTGATGCTATACTGCAGCTATCAGCAGTGGCACAGGAGATTACCTCGGGCCATAGGGTCTCTTGTGCAGATCAGTATCTTCACTGGCATTTTTAGTAAATAAATCTAAGAATGAAACTTTTTTACAGTGCATTTTTAAACCTCCTGATCCTGTTCAAACTCCTCTGCAAATAACGCACTGGAATTATTACTAGAAGCATGGCAAATATTTATTTCCTTTTAAACACAGCCAGAAGACCACTCAGAGCTTAATGATCTGCATGAAGAATCTCCCCATCCTCACCTCCTGCTCCAGGGTTTACTACAACTGGGGATGTGTGAAGGAGGAATGCTTTGGGTTGGCACACAGAGGCTTAAACATGCCCCAACCATAGATAGGTCAAAACCGAATTACAGAAATTCTAAAAATGAGCATTCATCTGGACTTAAGAAGAAAAATCATTGGCACTGTTATTAAATTTTCAGTTGCAAAGTATAATCACAGAAAAGATCTCAGCCTTAGTTCATCAGAAACCTCGTAGATCAGCATTTCTGTCAGAAAAAACAAAAATATTTAAAGCATTCAAGTGTAACACAGGGCCCTTCTGCACACAGGACACACGGAAACTCTGCAGCCCTTGCTGTGCTCCAGCTCTGATAACAGCAGTCTTGGAAACCTATCTACTGAACAAGGAAGGAATTTTACCACATTGCTGCTGCAAGACAACACCTGGCCATAGAGATAATGAGATTCCCTTTACACATTTCAATGAGATTATGAACAGCATGGGCATGCTACACTCAGGAGCTACTGAACACACATGAAAATAAGACTCACCTAATGAAACAATCTTATAGTTAAGTTACAACACTGATATGAACTGCTACCTTTACCCATGGAATATTTTCTTGTGAAATATACTCTGTAATTTTAAATTCATGTTCTGTCAAATACCAGGCAAAATGACAGTATTCTGAATATCAGGTAATTACATCACTTCTTTAAAACTGTCAAGCCAAAACATTCCACTGACAAAGACAAAAAGGTCTCCAAATAAAGTAAAGTAAATTTTAAGTAGGTAACAAATAAAAATCAGTTCAAAGCAGACTACAAATTATTACAGGAAAGATACGTAGAAAGAGAAATTCCCTGTGTTAGGTTCCCATATCAGTACAGAAAGTTTCACACAGTATACTTTTTTGGTATGCCATCACTGCTCCATTTCAGTAATTTTTAGTTTTTCCTCCTCTATAACCAAAACTTCTTCATTATTCTCACCTATTCGCTTTTACCTTCACATCTGCAATGCCTTTTATCACTACTGCAGTGAAATTCCTGCCTACCATACTGGCCACTACTATCTCAGTGTTCATGTGTTACTCCTATCCCTTCTTCACCTATAAGTCTCCTTACAGCTTTTATGTTCCATCTGCCGGAAGCAGAGGATCCTTAGAGCAAAGATCACAGAGCACCTGTATCAATTAATTACTCACATAAAGACCCAGTGACTACTGTGGTTAAAAACAACACATGATCAAGACTTCTGTAATTAAAACAATGTCTGTTACACTTCCATTGCTTCTCAGACAAAAATTAGCATAGCAAGTTATGGTATTCAAAGAAGCTGAATAACAAGCTCCTTGTTTAGAAGCCATGTAAGATTTAAGGTAACTGCAATGCTTCCTTGAGAATCTTAATTCTGACTTGGAAGTAAGACAATGTTGTCCATCGGAAAGAACAGCTTTTCATGCTAGCTTATCAGGGTAATCACAGTCTGCAAAATATTGTTTATCTTGTAAAAAAATAAAAAAAAAAAAAAGTCAGCAACTATTATCTAGTTACCAAGAGCAAACTTACAATGAGCCCTTCTTAAGGGCTTACATTGATAATTATAAAAGGAAAATAACGAACTAAGAATTTTGCCATATGGATTATATTCAAAATAAAGGAAGAACTTCTCCAGCTACTTCACATTTCAGCCCTGAAAAAAATGCCACACAGCTTCTCACAAGCCAGAAAGAAAAAAAGCTTCTATCCATTACCTGGTCCTACATTTCTCATTTGCTCCATTAATGAAGACATGATGGAGTTTAAGGATCAGCATAGGCATTACCCAGATCCACAAAATCCTTGTTAGTTGCACAGTTCCCAAATCATCAAACTGGAAAACACAGTTACAGCTGAAGTGCACATTAACAAGCATCCAGCCCAGACTAAGGCTTTCTGCATTGCTGTCCCTCAAAAGTCAAGTACTAGTATCTTCCAATAGTCTACTTCAGACAAACAGATTTTTCTCAGATATCACCCATTTATGCAGTACCTCAGCTGGGTGCTGAAAATTTTCTGCAAGTTTTCACAAAAGCTCGCCTGTTCACCCAGTAGGGAAACATGCAAGCCCACAGCTGTTGGGAGTATGTTTTGGGGTTTTTTTTACATTTCTTTTTTAGAATAAATTAGCAGTTTGAAGATTTTTAAATAATCTGCCTTTGACTCAAATTATTACCCATAAATGATGCTGAAATCATCCACTGAGTGAGTGAGTCCCAAAAGGTTGCCTCAAACAACGAACATTACAGTAATGACCAAGTTCTTCATTTCCAGCACTTAAGAAATCATTGCACAGAGTAGCTGATGAGGAAGACATGGGGATAATAAAAAGCCTTCTCTTCCTGACTCAGGATTTCCACTTACATTTGAGTCCCAAAACAAGTATAGGGATGGCAAAAAAATACAAGGCAGGAGATGGAGAGGAAAAAGAAAAATCTACCACAAAGAACTAGCTTTTGTGTATTTTTATTGCTAACTATGAAATACTGAAGTTTTTATGACTACTAAGCAGCTTGTCTGGTTAAACCTCCTTACCCTCATTGCCCCCGCTTTTACTTAAACGGCTTTTACAACATATTCTAAATGTTTGCAAACCCAAGCTTCTTTTATTTTATATTCCAGTAATTTCCCCAACACCGATGAGTATGAGTGGCAAACTCATTAAGAAGCAGACCATACCCTCAACATAAACAGGCTGCTTTGTAAAAGCAGTTTAAACCTGAAGAGGGTATATGTAAACTGCCCCCTATTTCAATCCCTTATCTTGGCCATCTGGCTACCCTTTTCTCTGTGCTTCTGGCCCTTCCATCTCCTTCTGCGCTCCTCTGAATTTTCCTAACTGCTGCAGATAGAGAAGAAATGACACAGACCACATGCAGAACACTGTCAAGGGTTCAGCAACAAACCAAAAAGAGGTCAGAAAACACAACCTGCGAAAAAGACAGCTTTAGTGTCCTTTGTAATAGTAATAATAGTAGGTTAAAAAAAAAATAAGTATATTTTCTAACCTTTTAATTAGTTTCAGAAACTCTGGTTAAAAACTGGCCAGATTTTCCCATTTAAAAAAACCCCACAACTGAATCTAGCAACAGTCTAACCATTGGAAGCAGTTTAACCCACCAATCCCTAAGTCTACTAAGATAAATAGATGAGTAGGTACCTACAGAGGTCATTTATAATACACATCTGTTAGTTCATCACTCCAGAAAACAAAACATTTTATATTTTAATAAAACTTCAAAGTAAGGATATCACTTTTCAAGATAGTTTCCAGTCAAAAATGCTTAGGTGGGGGAAACAAACTGGTTCAGATAGCCAAGCTCCATCCAGTCTTATTCCCAGAGAACATTTTCTTTTTAGAACTTCATGGAATGTTTAAATCTGTTTTTCTCAAAGCACATTACTCTGCCTGTAAGAGTTATGAACAAAGTAGACAGCTGTTTTTACAAGATTTCCAACTCAATTTAGTAGATAAAAGTTCAATAGGATTTGACGTCTTGTGCTTTGTGTACTTACAGAAAGATCAGAAGAAGATGTATACCACAAGTTTTTCAAATGTGGTTGGTTTAAACACAGTTTTACTGTAAAAGCCCTTGCAGCATCATCTGGGAAAACAGAACACCATCACAGTATCCTGTGCACTAATAATCAAATAGCAAGGCAAGTTAGTCTCAAATATGACAGATGAAATTGTCTCAACACTGCCTGACATTTCAATCACAATTTCCCTGTTTGTATTCCCTTACAAAATCTGCCAGGCTTCAGCTGCTTTAGGCTGAAACCTTTCATGATGTTTCAAGTAAAAATCACTTCAGTCTTTTTAACAGGAAAGTGAACTTAAAACATTTTGTCAACAGGTCTAAGGAGGAAAGAGACATTTCCTACAGGCATGAATTAAAACCTTGCATCATTCATTTTCTTTTTGAACTTAAAAGCCAGCTAAGTACTTATTCTGGAGCTAGGAATATGCCTTTTGCTATGTCCACAAACATCTCCCCAGATCTCGTCAAGCTAAAAACATCTGGAGGACTGCACTCCCCAGACCTGAGGTTGTCACCTCAGCAGATACGACCAGCATTTAGTATCCAAGTTCTCTTAAAATCTCACTCCTCACTAATCACATACTCAGAAGACAGCACTCAAGTTGACCGTGCATGGCTCATGATGACCAACAGCGACCTGGGTCTTTGTGTGCAAGCAGCTGTCAGGGCTGCTCTAGCACTAGGCACCAGGATGCCAAGCTGCAAGTTTGACCCTCAGATGCAGGGGGAAAGAACCTGTCAGGAACATCAGACACAAAGAGGATGAAAAAAAGTCAATGGAAAGAAAAAAAAAAAAAAAAATCATACTCCTTTTTCCTTCCTGAGTTCTGATCAAGTAGCTGACAAAGAGACAGGAAAGGGAAATCTGAGGATAAAAACACAGGAAGGGTGAATCTACTGAATGACAGCCATCATGTGGCCCTTACTCCATTTATCTCGAGTTGAACTTGCAGCATCAAGTTCTTCACATGTATCAACCAAATATACACAAAAACATTAACAAAGAGGTACATTTCCATGTTAACACAGGCATGTGTCACCAGCTGGTGTGAAAGGAAACTGAGCTTGTACATCTTAAAAACCTAAACCTGTTGATGACCCAAACTGGCTTAAGTCAATAGATGTTCCTTCAAACAGATTCAAAGTAAAATGTCAGTCAAACAACTTCTAATATTGCACATCAACCCTTTACTTAAGGAATTCAGGATATAGCATATTGGTGGCACGCTGCACTGTATCATTAAGGATAAAAATTAAAATACAATATACAGTTAGGTAGTCAGCAACCTTTTAAGTATCTGCTCCAAACATATATAAGATGACCTTCAAAAAAATGTACACAAATTTGGGAAAAACAGATATGAATGTTTGATTTATGAAGACACCAAAATTAAAAGTTTCTGTGCATGCAATGGGAAGACATTTATTAAAATTGGGAGAACACAGCTATTCTGGCTGCAGCTGAACTAAATTAGTACTTGGCTGCCCCCCTCAAATCTGCTGGAATACATGCATGCCTGGTTACTCCTCCAATTAGTTCTGTAAAACAAGGACACAACAGCTGTAGTAATAAACTTCCACTAGTCTGCAATGTCATTATCACCTAAGAAAAAAGTTTAAGATTAAAAGAGTTTTCATCTATGTCTTCATCCATACTTCAGAAATAAACTATTTCTTACAGTTGCCTGAAGCAATTATTCAGGCTATTGTCTCTTCAAACAGGTATATGGATGAAAATAATAATATTTTTCCCCTCCCCATTTCTGCACTGTGGAAAAACACAGAACATGCCAGTACATTTGCATCTGCTAGAAAAAGAAGGCAGCCACCCTGGCAGGTTTTAAACAGATCTAGCTTTTAAGCTGAAAAGCACACTTATATCCCCATCTAACTTGGAAAATTAAAGCCCCCACACTGCTTCTTGTTTCTCTGCAAGTATAGCTGTTGGAAGTGTGGTAGTCCTCTGGTACTTGAACAATCTTCAAATTACTGCTTAAAAATAAAGTATTTATGAATACTAAAAGTCTAATGAAAAAAGAAAAAACATCTATAGCAAACAATTCTAATCACTGTGCTTCCAATTGACTTACCAAACACTAGAAGCACTTATTAAATACACTTCAAACAGAAGGAAGTTTCTGGAAAAGCATTTTACTTCAAGTCCCATGTGAGCAACAGCTGATTTCAAATAGCACCTGCATTCTTCTCTGCTCATCTTCATCAATAAATTATTTTAGAACAGCCACTATTTTGAGACTAATACACCAATTTTTTCCAGATGCCATCACAACACAGGAAGCAAACTGAAGTAATCCTGCTCTCACTTCCACCACTGAAAGGCTCTGCAACAGGTCTGGTGTAAGAAAAATTAAAAGTTGAAGCGAACATAGGTGATGCAGAAAACCAGGAGACAAAGACTGAATTTAAAATTAAATGTTGATGAGCACAGGTTATTCTTGTCACAAAGGATTAAAGGTTATTATAAAAGGTTATTCTTGTCTCATTTTCATGACAGTTATTTGTATTTCCCTGGAAAATGGCTTACCACTTTATAATGCTTTATAATGCTTTATAATGCTTTACAAAGTGACATTGAAAAAAGTCAAGATGAAGGCTTCTGCTACTGAATGATGCTGTTTCTATGGACATGAAGCAAAAGTGAAGGCTACTCTGGGAATGTTAACTCTGAATTTTTTTAATCTTCTTACAGCTAAGATTTCAAGATCTGGTGGAATTCACTACATCAGCCAACATGTCTGTGCAGCCCTCAACTTCACTGAATCATGGATGCAAAGGTACTTCCCTGACCCATAAAATGCTACAAGGACCGAGATTTGTTCTATAGACATCCTACTTCTGTATTTGTTTTATAGACATAATGATGACTTCAGACTCCAGGTTGGAAATGTTTTTTTAAATGTGTAGTTTAATAATGTTTCTTATAGTATCATATGGGTAGGCAACTGCAAGACACAACCAACTCATACTGAAATGAAGATCTGATCTTCAAGGGTTGTGTTAAACAAGACTGAAAGCTCTCATATCTCTCAATAAATGCGTCCTTCCCCAAGAATAAAACCACCACCCGAAACCTCAAAAACCCCACGCAAACAACAAATAAGTGGTACTTTAAAAAAAGAAATTACTACATTTATTGATTTTTTTTCCCCACATTGCAAAGCTTTCAGATAAGGTGGTGAGGGGAGGGAAATTATATTATCTTACCCAGAGGCAAGCAGCATGTATATGACATTGGAAAAACACGGAAAAATATTTACACAAGTCAGCTGGCTCAGCAACGATTAAGAAATACCTTGATAAACAGCTAATGATATGAAAAGCAAAGCTTTTGGGTTCAGTTCAGAAAAGTAATTACTCCCATCTGGGCACAGAAAATCTGAAGAAGGGCCACAGTTTCAAATAGCACAGGAAAACTTTCACAGCCTTACAGTCTTTCTTTCATAGCTCCATTAGATGGGCACATACCAAGTAATATCTAGGTCAAGATCTAAAAGTATGCAGGACTGTAAGTGATGTTCTCACAGGACACAGGTTACCTTCCCATCAATGCAAGAAGCTGATGGAAAACAGAGAACACACTTAAGAAAGTCGTTGTACTACTGTTAAATCCAACTGCTATGGATGGGACCTTACAGAGCATTTAATTTCTTTCTCTCATGCATACTCAGACCTGACTAATAGCTGTCCACAACAGAGCTTTATAAGGGCTTTAACAATCCTTGGAATCTGGGAGAAACCACCAAACTTTCAAAATTATGGCAACACATCTTGCATTCAAAACCACTACAGAGTAAGAAAAAGCATTTGCCCATTCTCACAAATATAGTAGTTTCCTTTCATAGCACAAGGCTTGAGTCAGGAAAGGTTTGCTTTCACTGGGAAAACTTTATTTTGCTGGTTTTCTTGCTGACTTCTTTTATGTGGGTGGGGTAATATTTTTAATTGTTCTGGACCTCATTTTAATTGATGGCAGAATGCCTGGAGTTTGGTATTGGCATCTCTTCCACTGTTTTTGCTGAGATAAATGAATACATTTTCCCCTTTTTTAAAATTGAAATTCACTCCATACTCTCAATTGCTAAAAAACAAAGCATGCTATTACAAAAAAATCCCACAAAACAAACAAAAGCTCTCATAGGGCACAAATAATTTACCAAACTCCTGCTGCAAGGAATTCACCACCCAAAAGCTTCATCCCTGCTTACTACCCTCTGAAAAACCCTCAAAGACCAAGAAGCAGAGAGATGACAGCAGTAGCATTCAGTTACTGTATGTCTGTAATTCTGAAAAGGAGACTGAAAATCCAGTTTTGGCCTCTACCTCAAGCATCAACAACTATGAGGATGGGAGCCTGATAAATTGATAAGATACACTCTCAAGAGAAAATAAGGCAGATTAAGAACAGCTTAAAAAAAAGTTATTAAAGAGTTTGGTTCACTACTGAATAAAGTCACCAAAGTAAATGCAATAAGGGAGAGAATGCAAGGGATGGACTAGCCAAGCAGACACGTCTATTAAAAAAAATAAAACCAAACAACACCACACGAAAAACAAAAAGCCCTAATGCCCTCCCCAGAAGTCAAACCTACAAGTATATCCTTACATGAATGCAAACTCCAAAATCCACAGGTTTTTTTCCACAAGCAATATGAAAGTAGCATTTATATCAATACCCAAAGCCTATGCTAACCAGTCAGCAGCTAAGTGCTCCAGAGCACTTTAATGGAAATATGCTGTTACTGATGCTGCCAAAATAAGACCTTTTTCCATAGCATAGAAACAATTGCAATGTATGTTTTCCGACCTGGTAATTAAGAAAATTGTCCTGCTACCTTGAGACAAAGAAAAAAGGTCCTCAGTTTTGCTTAGCTATTGATTCAATGCCTACTACAACAGTAGCTGGCACATCACTCTGATGTTGTTCTGCTATTTCAGGGGAGAGAGGGAGAGGGGGGAAAAAAAAAAAAAAAAAAAAAAAAAAAAAAACAAAAAAAACAAAAAAAAAACCACACACATGCATGGCCCCCCACCCAAACAAGCAAGCTGGAATTACTTAAGGAGAAATAAAGTGTCAGCACCAAGCTAAATTGTTCTCATTATCTGAAGAATTTAGAAAATACTTTAATACTACACTTGCATGAAAATTGTATGAAATTTTAATGCCAGGCACTGTTTCAGCATGCTCCCCAAGTGCACACAAACAAAAAACATATGACAAGCTGTTGTCTCCCAACTGACTAAAGTATTTCTTCTTGGCACAGAAAAGCACTTAGTTAAGTGCTGTGAATCTGGGCCAACAAAGTAATCCACCCACTTCCAAGCACAAAGTTCAAACCTGAACACAAATGCACAAAACTGAGCAGCTTCTGAAATACAAGAAAGAGTATGGCTGAAGAACTTGTTTTCAACTCTGAGCTACTTGGTGATTTGAAAGAAGTGATAAAGAGCTGGATGAGTACAACTACACTGCATTTCTCTCGAGCACATCTGGAAAAAGGGGAATGGGTGAAAAGCTATCTTTTCAAATCAGCGTAACTGCAATGAAGCCGTATCAGTCTAACGCACACACACACACGCACAAACACGCACATGGAAATAGGGAAAAGAAAAGCCTATACAGAACATTTAATGTGACTCGGTTTCTTCCTGTTGTGGTATTCACTTGTATGGCAAAGTCCTTCAGTTCTAGATACCGTAATGTGGAAGAAGTCTGAAATGCCCTAAATTAGGGTACACACAAGTAGTACAGTCCAACACACCTTGTGAGATAAAGAGTTCCCGTGTCTTTAATATTTTTAAAGAGCTGAAAACTACTACTGGCAAAATTCCAAAGGTCACAACCCACTAAAACCTAGCAGTTCATTCCATGGATGGTACAAAGTCAAAAATAAAATCCAATTTTTTGCATTTTTTTAAAACACACAGCTAAGCCATTACTTGTACACAAGGCTTTATATCTTATCAGAATTGCTTCCAGGGTTTTGTACCTTGATGCTCAAAAGACAGGGGAAACAGGCTAAGAGCTACTTGTTTCCTTCCTTGAGCAGTCTCAAAAAACCCCAGACCACTTGGATCACAGCTGTTCCGAAGAGCAGACACATTAACACAGTTACTATACTGAGAAAGTAGTTTTTATGCATTTTTTTCTCCCAGATTAGGCCTACCTTTTTCCTTTTTCCAGCTCTTACAGCAGTATTCTTACTTCCTTTATCACCCTCCATGTTTCTTAAAACGTCGATGAAATCTTTCTTTGAAACAGATGACAGCAGCTTAGCACGCTGCCTATCAGAGCTCCCAGCTTTCTTCACCTTCTCATCAACGTTCTTCTGGTGCATCCTGACAGCGTTAAATAATTGTACAACGCCTCTGGGATGGGGAAAAAAAAAACAGAACAACAAAACCAAAGTTTTTCACTCGAGTTTCCTTTACAGAAATGGACCCTCTACAAAAGCAATTATTCAGTGCAGAGACTGAATGGCTTCTAGCTTCCCAAAATGGTTACTTAGAATCACAACTCAGTTAAGAAGTAACATTTACTAGAACCTCATTTTCACTTTTCCTTCACATTTATTGCTAGGATCCAGTAACAAACAAATCCACAACTAACTATTCAGACCCCAAAGTAGGCATGGTTAACACAGCACTGAGATAAATGCAAGAACATGCTACTCATCCTGCAATCAGCTATTAAATCCCTCAGGTAAGATCTTAAAAGCAGCTGTAGTATGGGGACAAGGAGAGGAATGAGTAAGGAGACAGATACAGACAGCACATCTTCAACTGGTTCTGCTACACCAAACTACCACAATGCAGTACAGGCAGCTGAATGTAACAGACTCAGATCTGGTGAGTCCTCTGCAGAGAAGGAAAAAACAGTAGAAACAACTTTTCTGCATTTTTAAAGCATTAAATTAACAAAAGGAGGGGATCTAACAAAGCACTTCTGTCAAGCAAACATTACATTCCCAACTAAATTTTTATTCTTTCATAAAGCTTCTGAAATCTTTTGTTGAACTTGATACTGTTCAGTGCAGACCTGTACATAAATCATTTGGCTCCTGCTAGTCACTTCTTAAGAAGAGTTTAATCACATTGGAAACAGATTACGTGCAAAGGCCTTTTCTTTCCTTTCCTCCTTTTCTTGATATACATGTTTAAGGAGAGCATTCAGAAAAGCTCTTACCTTGTAGCAATTCTCTGAAGATTTCTTTCTTTGTCTCGGTCTTTGACAACATCTGGCTTCACTCGGCACATCATTTCCCACTCCTGCTTTTTATGAAGCTGCATTATAAATATTGTTACATGAAACAACATGCAGTGTTTGAGAATGCAGCATGCTCTGATACACTACATAGGAAGGAAGACAGTACAGAAGGAAAAGATAAATCAACAATGCTCAATTTGGTTTGAGACTAAGGGGAGCTCAAATACGGGGCGGGACAACAGGTCTGAGGCAAGTCACTTGCACTGACACACCAAGGGCCACAGTCAAATCTCAGAGCCATGTGCCTTCTCTAACAAAAACTAGAAAAGTCACACTAGAATGAGGCTGCTGGCTTAAGACAAGCAAAAGCAGTCTAGAAAAACTCAAAATGTTTTCCTTTCACATTGGCTTCTACAAACAAGGAAAATATTCCAAGGCAGCATTCAACTCCCAAGACTTCACAAACTGATCACAGAGAAATTTATACACAATTAACCCCTGGCTCTATCCAGATAGGCATGGGAGCCTTGGGAATTTGACTTACCCCCGACGAATAAACCACAGAACAGCTTTGTGACAGACAGTGCCACACAGTAAAGGCTGTAACAAGAATAAAAACACCAGGAAGAGCACCAAGTGCCCACCAGAGAACAACTGTTGTGCACAGCACCGATTTTTCTCTTATTTTTGAGGCTTGCTCAAAACCAAACTGCTCTACTTTACCATTACCAGGGGCCATAACATCACCAGCTTTTTTCCTGCAGTAGTAGAACACAGAATTTCCCTTGCCTCAGTTTCAGGAGTAAGGTTGTGAAGTATGTTTTTTCCCTTCTAATAATTTCGCAGTATTCTAGTCTGGTGATTTTGCATTAAGCATGTTATATGTAAGAAATTTTTCATGGAATTTCGGGGTCCTTATCTTTATTCCAGGCAGACTACTATAAATTTGCGAGTTTATGACTATGTTTTGGCTTTTTACTAAAAAATTGTCCTACTGTAGCTTAGATTAGCAAGAAATTATTAGAAAGCAGACTGTTCTCATGTTTGTCTAAGAGTAACAAGTCAGTTTTGGGACCTGAAGCCCATTCCTGCTTTGGAGTTAACCCACTTATCTGGTGGATTAGAACAGGTACTTAGGACAACCAAAACTGAGCAGATGTCATACTGAAGCTCTCTGGATACAAAAGTCAGGCCATGGCCTGACCACAGCATGTCTCAAACTGTCAGGTGGATAATAACCTGGTGATGTTATTGAAACAGAACTGGTATGATGAGATACTAGAACTAAAAATGTGTTTTAGCTTGAAGGTAAATCAATCACAGCCTAGAATTTAAAGTTCCACTAAAGACACACAAGCAAATTACTTAATTGCCATCATAGTTTTGTCATTAACAGTTTCAGAACCAGAAGCAACTTAGGGCACAGACACGGTAACAGGAACTTTCTACCACGAACATCATCGAGGAGAGCAATGATTCAAAAGCACACCAACGATTACTGCAACCTTAATCTAAAGGCCTTGGATTTTGGAATTCAGCAGAGAATTTCCATGAAGGCAGTTTTCTTCCCTTTCTCCCTCTCACTTCCACGGAGAGAACTATTTTGACTTCTAATGCTGACAAAGTGAAGTACACCCCAAGTCAGTAACAGCAATTAGAAAACTAAGCTTAAATCAGCTGCTTTCACCCTTTCAACAAAAACACCTTCAGCTG
This sequence comes from Heliangelus exortis, assembly GCF_036169615.1. NCBI lineage: Eukaryota > Metazoa > Chordata > Aves > Apodiformes > Trochilidae > Heliangelus > Heliangelus exortis. Next base: position 25,024,078 of record NC_092424.1, on the reverse strand, counting down.
ACAGATTGGAACAGTCCTGCTCCCACAGATGCCTGATGGCCCAGAAAAAGCAGTGAGGGAAAAAGCTCTACAGCATGACTATCTGGAAAGTAAATAAATTGAAACTACTGGAGATCACTGTGGAGGAGAATGTAAAAATTGAGAGTCTCAGAGCACTCTCCTAGATCCCCACTGAGGGGATCTTGCATGTATCCCAGGCTGTGACCACACAACAAAATATTGCACCTTTTTCTCACCTTCATTCTCTTCTCCCGCCTTTCTTGCTTTTCCTTTTCTCTCCCCTTCTCCAGTTTTTTGTTCTTGGCCAAGATAGTGGATTTATTTTGTGGAATCTTTTTGTTGAGTACTTTTGCCATGGCATCTGCCCAGCCTGCACTTGGGCCAGCTTTGGAGCTTGTTGCTTCCTCAACCCCTTTGCCAAGGGCTGATGTTTCATCTTCATCATCACCATAATCTTCATCTTCACCTCCTGAAGAGCAGCTGTCTTCTGGAATTTCTGAGCTTAAGTCAGAATCTGTAAAAAAAAGGTACAGAAAAAAGTATCATGAGTTGTGTTTCTAGTAAGGATCCATCAGTAGCTTAATTTGCTTCATATGTAAATGGTATCCGAGTTCAGGGCCACATACTGCTTGTTGTTATAATTAATTCCTCTAGTAGGCATACACCAGCATAATGAGTTTATTACAAAGCATCCAGTGCAAGTGCTTGGGCATCTCAGTGATGTTTTAAAGAGATTTAAGAGGCTGGGTAAAATGTAGCCTTGGAAAATTATTCGTTGCTTAATAAATATTATGTTTACGACTGGCAAGATTTGGAAAAAAAAAATCACAAAACACCAGGGTATTTTCCAGTTCAAAAATTAATAATTTAAAAATGCACATACACAGATGTATGCATATGTAAGTATGTGTGTATGTACATACTGTTACGCAACAGTGACATCTAGTGCCTGAAAGCAACAGCCACTGGGACTGAGCAGAAGGTGGGGACTAGTTCTTACAGGAAAGCAAAACCTGCTCAAGGAAAATAAAGTTAGCTTAAAGGATCAAGATAGTTGTCAGGTAACTCAAAAGAAAGAGGCACTGAGCTTCCCTGGAGTGAGTAATGGCTCAGTTTCTTGATACGCAAATAAACCACCGCCAAATTCAAGTTTCCTTACCCTATGCCCTCTTCAAAACAGAAAATAAGGAATCGAAGTTAAAATACTGAAGTCTCGAATCAAGCAACAGCAAGACAGGAGAGAAGAGCCAAGTGGACGGCAAATCAAACAGATGAAGAATCTGCTACTTCCCTCATCAGTCTGTTCCATGGCTCAAATACCAAAAATAAATTCTTAAATGGTGCAGAATGAAGTACAATGGAATGGGCTGCAAGTTTTGGGTGTGCTAAGGTACATTTGGTTATTTCAGTGGACCCACTTCATCCCATAATCGAGACACTATTAACTACCATTCCACCAATATCTGAACCACCCAAAAGTGGCACATTAATTACACGATATACAACTTTCAGGGCTGCAAATCAACTGCTGGACAGAAGGATACTGGTTTCTGACACCTCTGCAGTCCCACCAGCTCTGAGATACCAGCTGACTACTTCAAAAAGAGTATGTTAAAAAGTTACGTATTTCTAAGCCAAATACTTTACTTCATAAGCACTACTATAACCCATGAACAACCTTTATCAACCAAATCATTTGAAGAATGAAGTCAGGACTGCTTCACAAGATCTTTCCATAAAGCCATGCAGACAGCTATAAATTATAAACCTTACTAATCATCTATTTAATTACTTAACAACCATGAACATTTACTCTTTTGCCAGGCTAACTCTTTATTCTGCCTTCAGCAAGTATCTCTTTGAACCAGCAAAAAAACTCCAACAATGTAGCAGAAAAACTGTTAAGCAATTTAAAACAAAGCCTCTAATGCCCAGGCACATTGAGAGGCTTAGACAGTATTTCATGATGGAAAGAAGGTATATTATATTTACATCATAAAAGTGAAATAGAATATTTACTGAATACCTGGTCATTATCTACACTGGTGAGATTTTTACTACCCCCAAGGTGAACACAGTGTTGTGTTATGCTACACGTAGGATAAATTAGGGAATTTTTTTCTTAGTGGTCCTTACCATAAACTGGAAATTTAGAAGTGGGAAATTCGTTCAGCACATTGAGAAACTACTAAAGGTATACTTTTGATTGTGTCAGTGTCTCCATATCCTGATTTCCAAATTAAAATTAAAATTAAAAAAAAAAAATCAAACCACTGCACATAAAGATGTACTGCAGCCTGGCTCCTACTTGTGAAACAACTTGCCAAGTTTTCACCCCGAAGTCTTGTCCATGCTAGAATTTCAAGTCCATGCTAGATTTCAAGTAAGAATGCAACCTCTACTTGTGACACAGTATGCGTACTGTTAAAAGCTAAAATCTACTGCTATCTACTCCCACACAAGGCTTCCCCTTGGGTTCAGTCGTGACCCTCAAACAAGACAGAATCACAGTGAGGATGACTCCAAATGACAACCTTGATTGCACCCCGAAAATAAAAAGAGAGAAATACAATATTCAGTTACATGATACAGTTAATAAGTCACCACAATGAGCTGTGATGCAAGGATTAGGTTGATGCACAGGAAGATCCAAGAAAGAGTGGAGCACCACGTGTAAAGGATGAAGCATGAGTACTGTGTTCTCTGTGTTCTCTCGCTGGATTACTGCAACTGGGGTACCTCACGGGTTTCCTTCGGAGCAGGAACCTCGTACAGAAAGACAAACAGAGGCAAATACAGAACCCATCGCACTCCAGAACTCCTCCAGTCATCCCAGTCACCGCCCCACCCTCAATAAAAGAATACCCCAGGGCCACACGGCAGAAGAAATTATTTGGGTGGCCTCAGGTAATACACGAGCTGCTGTTGGTACTCCGAGGACTAAGCAGAAGCAAACCAAAAGGCACAGCGCAGGACAGCAGGGCCAGTGGGCTACCAGCTGGCTAGCAGCCGGCACCACACCAGGCACCGCGGGGAAGCCACCCACGGGGGGCCCCACGCTCCCAACCCCATCGGGAAGGGGAAGGGGCTCGACCTCTGACTTCGCCTCTGCCGCCCCGCACCGACCGGCTCCAGCCCTCAGCCCAGGCTCCGGAGGAACGAAGGACGAGGCAAAGAGAAGCAGCGGCCCACGGCGGACTCTAGAGAAGTTTAAGAAGCCTGTCCGAGCAGCGAGGAGCCCAGACCGCTTCCCGCCCCTCCGGGAAGCGCTGCCCATTACCCCCGTCCGCCTCCTCGCCCGCCGCAGCCCGGCGTCCACACGTGCCCGACACGGCAGCCGCCATCTTCCCGAGGTTTCCCTTAGCGTCGACTTCCGGCATGGCCTCCGCGCCGCCAATCCGCGTTCCGCCTCCAAAGGTTCCGGGCAAGCGAGCGGGGACTCCAACTGCGGCGGCTTCCGGAACGGTCAGTTAATTCGCTGCCACCTTTGGGAGCTCGGGTGGTAGTAAATTCGTGTTTAGTGTGTATTGCTGGCTGGGGAGAAGAGTTGGAGGTCTTAGTTTTACAATGCTAATATCCCTTAAAAGATGCAATGCTCACATCCCTTAAGAAAATTTAACCATGCTTTCAGACCTTGCTTCAAGGCCCAAAAAGGAGGAGAGCTTTTAACGTGAGGAGCGGGAAACCAAAATTTAGCTGTCCTTTTGCTCAAATTAAAGAAAAAAACCCAAACAACAAAACAAAACCAAAAAACCCCAAACAAACCAACCAACCAAAAAGACAGGTGAACTTACTACATAGAATCATAAAATCTGCTTAGTCGGAGGGAATCCATCAGGATCATCAAGTCCAACTCCTGTCCCCGTGTAGGGCACCCCCAGAATCCCACCATGTGCCTCAGAGGTGTTATCCAAATGCTTCTTGAACTCAGGCAGGCTTGGTGCTGTGACCACTGCCCTGGGGAGCTCTTTCCATTGCTCAACTGCCTCCTGTCGGAACGACAAGGGAAGACAAATGGGCAATCAATGTAATTAACAAACAAGTTTCAACTTTAGTGAGAGTTCAGGGTTCCATTTATACTGTTGTTGTTAATTATGCCTACGAGTCAGTTACTGATTGGCTGTTACTGAAAAGTTATATTTGCACGCTCCCCCCCCCCGCTTGGGGATTTTCCACTCATACCCCCACCTTGTTTACTTGCTATCTTACTTTTTCAAACTTTGTAACAAAACCGCCAAGGACACTGTGTCCTTGCCATGTCTGTTTACCAAGCCATTCTCCAACAGCCCCCTGTGTGAAAAACCTTTTCCTGATATCAAACCTCCCTGATTCAGCTCCCTACCATTTCCACAATTCCTGTCTTTGGTCACAGGAATGAAGAAATCAGCACCAGTCCCATCTCTTCCCCTCGTGAGGAAACCCTATACTGTAATGAGGTCACCCCTCAGCCTCTTTTTCTCCAAACTGAACAATCCAAGTGACCTCAGACACTCCTCATAATTCATCCCCTCCTGACCCTTCACCATCCTTGTTGCTCTCCTTTGGATGTTCTCCAACAGCTCGATGTCTTTTCTATCCTGTGGTGGCCAAAACTGCACACAGGACTCAAAGTGAGGCTGTACCAGAGTAGAGCAGAGTGGGACAATCACCTCCCTTGCCTGGCTGCCAACGCTGTGCTTGATGCACCCCAGGACACAGATGGCCCTCCTGGCAGCCAGGGCACACTGCTGGCTCTTACTCAGTTTGCCACCAACCAGGACCCCCAGGTCCCTCTCTGCCATGCTGCTCTCCAGCCACTCATACCCCATTTACTATTTTCCAACTGATGTCATATCCTGTTTTGAATACCTTTTTTCTACACTATATTTTCAGAGAAGGGTTACTCTTAATAGCTAGTATCTGTAGAAGGAATGAGATCAAACCTTTTTGGACACCAAAAGGCACACTGGCTTCAGACAGGTGTGTAGGTCATGGACCCCTTGTAAACAATTCTGCTTTTCTGTGTCCGTAATGACATGTTCCAACACAAGTCTCCTTTGGGAAACACTGGAATGTTATCCTCCACATTATAACTGTGTCATTCCAAATTACACTAATCTAAGGTTTAACAAAAATAGTTTAAGTCCAAGCTAACTTGCTATCCTTTATAATCATTTACAAGTTTTTTACATTAAGAGTTTAGGATGCTAGAAATTTTTGCAAATTTCAATGCGGTTTGTGTACTGAAATCTCTTCCTCTATTACAGAATCAGAATCACAGAAGCACAGAATGGTTTGGGTTGGAAGGGACCTTAAAGCCTCATCCAGCCTTGGATGCTTCCAAGGATGGGGCATCCACAGGTCCTCTGAGCAACTTGTGTCAGTGTCCCACCACCTCCTTCACAGGAAATAATTTTTTCCTTCACAGGAAATATCTAACCTAAATCTACCCTCTTTCAGCTTAAAACTGCTCCTCCTCATCCTATTGCTACATGCTCACACAAAAAGTCCCTCCCCCACCTTCCTGTAGCCCCTTCTGGGCTGGGAGGTGCTTTAAGGTCTCCCCAGAGCCTTCTCTTCTCCAGGCTGAACAACCTCATCTCTCAGTCTCTCTCCATAGCAGAGGTTCTCCAGTCCTATGATAATCTTTATGGCCCTCCTCTGGACTTGATTTTCAGATGAGTGTTGTTTTTTAAAGCTCAGTTTTCTATGCCACAAAAAGAAAATACTAGACAAGATAAATGTTAGAATATTCTACAGTATTTCGCAGTCTTTAAAATATTTTTAAATTGTACTGAATATCTACACCTTTTAGTTTGGTAACTACATATTTCATTTGTTGTTGCTCTCCTGCACAGTCAGTGATGTGTCTTTGTTCTTCTGTCATTCCTTTTTTTTTCCCTTTTAGCAACCAAGTATATATGTAGCAACCAAGATAGCAACTCTCTTTTTCAACCTCAATATCAGGTGGAAAAATCAGATGTTGGAGAGAAGTAAGAAAAGAATGACAGAAATGACATGGTCAGAGAAACTGCTTCACAAGGAAAGATTATAAAGGCTAAATACCTTGGTTAAATTCCAGCTAAAGGCAAACAGTATTGAATTATCATTTTTATACTAAGATATCCTGCAGAACAGAGCTATGTGGAAAGCACTTCTATCTAATTCATTGTAACAAGCAAAGAGAAACCCTGTGTGTAAAAATTTGTGCCTCTACTATGATCTGCATAGTAAGTAGGAAACTATAAACATCCCTGTGATGTTTAATGAAGAGGCCCAAGCTTTACAAGAGACATAATTTCTAATGTTTTACACCATTGGGCTCAAATTCTAAGGTGTGTGCCAATAATAAGAACTAACTTGGTCAGGTGTGCTATGTGATGATAAAGACATCATTTGCCCTGCATGATTCATCTCTAAATCCTGTTGTGTCAGAAGAGCCACTGCTAGGACAAGGTAATGAAGCTGCATAGGCAAAAAGCTCTTCCAGTATGGCAATTAAAGTCTTCATTTCCCAGTACACACACCTTACTGAACATGTCTTGCTCTTGGTAGCATATTTGTCTTGGAAGTATGTCAAAATCTTCAGATTAGGCCTTGTAATGTGTTCCAGTAAATGATGTGTCTCAGTCTTCTTTCTTCAGACTGAATTTACAAGTCCCATCTCTGATGAGCATGTACTTCCCTCCACAAGCATTATCCCAAAACATTTGTCAGCGAATTTGTTGCCAAACCTCAAATCAAATGACTGTCGTTGTCTCCCATCATTCTGGCCCAAATGTTTTTCTGTATTGAAATTGTGGTCTGAGGAACACTTGGAGATTCAACAAGCCTACAAGAACTTTGCAATCCAGACCAAGCTGTCATTACCTCCTAGTTTAACATTGTCAGCAGTGTCTGAAGAGCAGGAGAGGCACACGCTAGCAATCTGCAAACACAGGTCTGTGGTAAAACCATGGCTAAAGAGACAGTGCATGAAACTTTGCTCTGTGGATGCAGCAGAGCTAATATCTCAAAAAAAAAAAAAAAAAAAAAAAGCAGCTGTAAATAGGATGACACAGATATTTACAATCCTAACTTTTTTTTCTAAGATTTTACATGTATTCATGGTTTTTTGTGGTTTTTTTGGTGGTGTGGTTTTGGGTTTTTTTTTTGGTGGTTTTTTTTTTTATTGTTGTTGTTTGTTTGTTTGTTGGGGTTGTTTGTTTTTTGGTTTTTTTGGTTGGTTGGTTTTTACTTGTTTAAATATCAACAATACTGGGATACAGCCCAGTTCAAGTGGTTACTGTATATTCCTTCTTCCAAAACTGACAGCAGCAAAATGAAGACAAACCATCGCTTTGGTTGGCCTTTGGAGTGGTAGTGCTCCTTTCTGTCCCAGTCTGTTCTAGAGTTACAATGAATATGTACTGGCCAGCAATGTGGTAAGCAAAGCAACCTATGTCTGCCATCTGCCTGTTGTGTTTGTCTTCAGGAAAGAAGTTTGCACCATGCAAAATTCAGCATAAATGCACAGATACACACCCTAGTGTGCAGTGGGTTTCTGTGAAAGAAAACAACATCAGAGAAAAACAACTTATCCTGAAATAAGGATATGAGCTCTGTATTATCTTACGGGAAAGTGTTGACTTGTCTCATTTTGTGCAAAGCTACTTTTGCCTATGCAGACTGAATTACACTCACTCAAAAATTTCAGTCATGCTATAGTTATCAGCTGTGATCTTTATCCCAGAAATCCTCCACACAAGCCACTAAGAATCTGAAAAGTGGGAATTCAGTTTTGGCTTAATTGGGTAGGTGTGGAAGTAAATGCAGCACCCTGCTGCCTCCAGTGGCCTTTGGATGAAGTTCTTCTTAAATGTCAATTGAATATAAGAGAAAAATACTGTAATTGTGATCATCTCTGGTATAACCCCTTGTTCTGAGCTAGAAGTTGTTGGCATCCCTGAGAACTGCACATTGTAGCATCTCTCTATGGTTCTGGTTTAAGATATATGTAAGTTCACATGTCATGGTGAGGAGCAATAACTATTTTCTCTCACATCAATACAAGCAAAAGAAAGAAAAGTAAAAGGGCTTAACATACCTGGTAGCTAAATCTAAAATTCCTTTCTATTTCTTCTTCACTAATTCCACTCATTCGTTCATTCATTCATCCAGGCTCAATAACCATCTTTGTTCCTATATTACATAGGAAGGAATTATTATAGCAATACATTACTTGACATACTTGAGTTCAAAACATGAACTAGAACTGTAATGTTAGGAATTCATGTCAATTTTTCTGCCTTTTATCAATATCTGAGTTAGCTGGAGTTACAATGAGCAAATAAGTAAAAGAACTAGTGCCCCAAAAAGTGGATTTATGTCCAGAGCAAGTTTTAAATGTTTAAGGGCTTGTCAAGGAGGGCAAAAGGGAGAACTAAACAGTATCCCTGTGAGAGTGAATATTTTCTCTAAATATCTAAATCTTTAAGGCTTTGAATATTTCTTTTTCCATTTAAATTATTGTCAGTCATATTCATGACATCTGATATTTTAAAAGAATTCTTAGTAATGGCTAGAAAATAGAAGAAAAACAAAGCTGTAAATGTGAAAAAGCACAAAAGCTTATGATCTTAGCAAGTCATCTTCCACTCTCTGGAAATCCCAGAAGAAAATGTGGCTTGAGGCCTGTCTGTCATAGAAGATAATAAAAATATTTAATAACCAAATAATAACAATAATAACAGCCTCCAATTGTGACAAAAATACCAGAATAGTGACTTAGCTTGTATGCACTGAGGGCTGTGCAGAGACAGTTTCTGTAAATTCTGACAATGGGAACTTCTCACCATTTATAAAGCAACAAACTACAGAGAAAGATAATTTTCTGAAGTGATGAATGAAAAGATGAATCATTTATTACTACAGAACACTTTCAGGGAACTTTATATTCTGTTTGTTTGTTTGTTTGTTTTTTAAGGCTTATCTATTTGTTAACATGAATCTATGAATTGTGCCTTGATATTATCTCAAATTGTAAAATCTTCCTGAACCTACTTTGTTAATGATTATAGAAGTATTTACAAAACCAGGTGAAGCCTCACTGCAGTGATTTCAAATAGGCCATAAAACCCATTGTAGAGTAGAGATACAGAAGGGTTAGCCAAAAACAGTAGTGTATCTACAAAGCAAAAATTTTTTGAGGAGGATAATACCCTTGTACAGTAATGTAAGAGCTAAAGAAAGATTTCATGCTAAACTAGCTTCAAGTGTCCATAATATATTTGATTTAACTAACAGACAGAGAAATACTTGTTTTTTGCAGGACTTGACCTTTACTTCCTAATTTGTTTGCACAAACTCAGCAACTGCATCTATTTTTACACTTCATTTAACAACTGATTTTGATACACCTGCCTACAATAGCACCTGATTGCATAAGTTATACTACCCCAATCAGTAAAAATAAGTAAATAAAAGAAAAAATCTGACTTCAAAAAGCTTATCAGTCCATATTCAGCAAGACTCATATCTGTGAACTCTCTGCACATGTAATCTCTCCGTAAGTACTTGTGATCTTGAAACGTGCTTGTGATGCCCACACTGGGATGTGCTACTTGCACCTGAGTGCTGATGAAAAGCCATGATTCTCATCTCAGCAAATCTTCTGTAATATTATTTAGCTTTCATTTTTTTCTCCTAGCATCTGAAGTGCAATGGGTATTGGTTTACAACCAGTCTCCTGTCATATACTCAGATTGTCAAGTAATGGTATGTTTCTAAGAACCTGAACTTTGCTGGTAGTAAGGTCACAAGAGCGCTTTAAACATACAAAACTTAACTTTACATTCAGATATACTGCTGCAAAGTAATTTCTTTCTATATATTAATTCCTCTTCCTCCACTTCCTCCTCCTCACAGTGGAGATTATCTACAAATCAGTAACTCCAGCTAAAACTACTTCAGCTGAATGAGAACTTGGGTAACAACCATAGTTAAACTGATTTAAACAAGGTGAGATCTATCAAGATCTGTCTGTGTACCATGGCTGAACGTATTTGGAGGGACACACACTCTCCACTGAGAAGTATGTTACATATGTTTAGATGTATAAGAGTAAAGGGGAAGAACAGAGCTATCGAGCAAGATAAATGCATATGCTGCTAAAATGGATGCTGAAAAGGTTCACCATCCAAGATGTCATCATCAGGTTTTCTTCTATCTATGTTTTTGAGACAGGTGCCCTCCCAGGTAACACTGGTGTTATGTTTTTAAGTGTTTTAGAAGGCTTTCATATTTAATAAAAAGCTAAAGGATAAATTTCTGGATTGCCTGAAACAGTAGCAGATCTCCCACCATGTTCAGGAAAACAGAATTTTATAGTGTATTTTTATTCCCTGGGCAAAACCATAACTCCTAATGATTGTCAAGTTCATTTGCTTGCCTAGAAACCTCTAGTAATGTATTTAGCTTGATGATAGTAATGGATAAACCTCTTACAGTAAAGTTACTCCTTCAGCTTTCTTCTCAATGCTAGAGTTAACTAAACATGTATTTTTTTTTTTTTTCTTCTCCATCCCCATCAGAAATTATTGCAATTGAACTCTGAATCCACTGAGCAATTTTCCTGTAAATGAAGTTCCTGACTGGAACAAGGGACTTGGCTGAACCTGTGTAGCTATTTGTCATTTTTCAGGGAAAACTGCCTTTGCTTTGCTCAGGTCCATCATATATGTGGTAGGCTTTGCTATCATCACCCTATTTGGAGACACCAACCAGCCCAGCAAGGGAGGTGTCTCTGGGCAGCAGCCACCAAAAAAACCCACACTGATGTGTTAAGGATACTTGACTCTTATACAACCTTCATCTTCAGAATCATGTGCCTTTTGGTCATTTGTCTAAAGTTTCATTTCAGCCTCATCACTGCATTATTTACTAATTATTTGAGAAAGTAATAGCATAGGCCTTCATCTGAATCTATAGGGGAACTGAATTGCTTGATTTAGTGTGGTTTTTTGCAATCATTGGAAGAATGCAGTCAGAGAAATAAGCTTTACTTTTAATTCCTAAAGCAGTTAGTTACATAGTTTTTCTTGATTTTATTTAGAGAGTGATTCCTATTGAGTACAGCTGGCTTGGGAGAGTGTTCAGCCTCCTGGTTGAGTGAGCCTTCCCATGCTGACAAGCTCTCCATTTGCTCTGCTGGAATGTAGCTGCCAGGGGGTGCCATGGTGGCAACACAAAAAACAACTTGGCTTTTAGTCTTTGAACAAAAACATTTAGCCAGCCTGGGAGTTGTGATGAGTCAGAGTTGATGATTATATATACCAGTCAATAGGCAGGCTACTGCATAGTGCATGGAGACTAGTTTTTCAGATGATGTATCTTCATTTCAGGGTTTAAATCTAATTACTGCCCTTACAGAAAAATAAGAGAAAGATTAGAAGCCTGACTTCCCGTTTTTTTTTTCTGGTATTTTTGTTCATTTGCTTGTTTGTTTGTGTCATTTGGGATTTAGCATTAGGTTTTGTTTGTTTGTTTTGTGTAATCTTTAATCTTTGAACCTGATTTTTCAGGTATGAAGATACAAAATTCTAGGAAGAGTCAAAGTAGGATGTGTGTATGCATTGCATCACTATTAAAAAGCAGACCCAGGGCTTTTGGTATTGTTCTTAGCAATAAAAGAAACATATCCAAGCCTATCTGAGAAGATGGATGTTGTTCCCAGATGCATGTGTGAGTTTCTAATGAAGGTCTATGGAAGCTCTTTCTGCCTTTAGAGGAAAATGTTTCTGTTTATCCTTAATAGAAATCCATTGTGTGTCGCTATGTAATCAAATCTCTCATTTTTTATTTGCATCTGTTAGCTTTTTATTGCAAATAGGGCTCTAAATCTTACTTTAGAAACGAGTATTGCACTAGATGCCAGTGCATTTGCAAAGGAAGCCATTAATAATGTTCGATATGAAAACCCGATCATAGGTGTTTTTAGTCCATTAGCCATTCAGCTTTATTTATGTCCTCTTTCAGGAAGAATTTGAAGCCAGAATTCAAAAGATGAAGTTTGGAAAAAGAGCTATACATGATGTCATAAAATGCTGTCACATTCAGGATGCTAGGAAGTTCTTTTCTTCCTTCAAAGTTTTCAATAACCTTTAGAAAGAGGAATGAGTGTTCATCATCTGCTGCTTTTAGGAAAAAAAAAAGCCTCTGGCAAAGCAAACCAAAGTAATCTGCTAATTGCACCAAATTAGAATGCATCATACTGTTTAAATGCAGTGCAAGGAGCATCTCTTACAGACTCAGTCGCCTCCCCTCGAGTCCAACATGATGTAACTTTATTCTTGAATATTTTTTCTGGCTGCCAAAATGTGTAGTTATCTGAGACTTTTAGAATAGAAAACTTTTAAAATAAAATACTGAAAATGTTGGAAGTCAACTTCACATCTTCATGGGCTTACCCCAACTGACCCGCTTTTGGTTTAGGTTGTACTGAAATAATTTAGGCCCTAACTCCAAAGTGCCCTGTTTTGCAAAAGACACACCTTCAGGAGTAAAATTTTGCACTGAAAAAAATCCTTGTATTACAAGCTGGGTGAAAGCATAATCATACTCAGAATTGACAAGACTTTCTATCTCTCAAATAACAACTTGATTTCTCTCCCATTTTCTTTTCTACCTAAAGTACTGTGTTATTTGTATGATTTATAAATATATGACTGCTTCTAGTTGCCATTTTATCTGAAAATAAAAAATCACCTCATACAGCTGAGCTTGAAAAAATGCTATTTCTTATGACTTGCTTGGAATACAATTACTGTCAGCTCCTGAGATCTCTTGTGTATGTTTACTGTTGTAATGTATCCCTGAAGCCATGACTTGATCTTGTTGCATTTAGAAGTTGCAAGTTTTGGATCTGAAATGTCAGAAAAGGGGCTGCTCTTCATGCATCACTGCTGACACAGGTAGTGGTAGCTGTTGCAGCCACTTTCTGGGGCTGCTGTTGTTCAGATATTCAGATTTCACAAAAGCCCCAGAAGAAGAAGCTGTGTGAGAAAAAGAGCAGTGTGAAAAAAAAAAAAAAATTGGCCACAGTTAATCTGTCTTCATCTTTGGTTAACATATTAAGGGGCAAGTTTATCACATATAACTTCATGATGTATGGGGAGACTTTTTTCCTATGATTTATATAAAAATGCAGTCATTAACCTGATGTCATAATTTGGCATTCAGTTTTCAATCAGCTAACACTGAAAGTGTGAAGTGGTTTGGTTTTTTTTTGTTTTTTTTTTTTGAATGAAGAATATGTCACTGACTTGTGAATTAATTTCTGCAGGAGACAATATAGATGCGATGTTTTTGAAGCTTAATTTCGATTCAAATTAATGTGAAGACAAGCTCCTTGAGTCACCTAGACTTTCTCTATGGAATCATTTCTAATTGCATGTTAAGATCAAAGTTTAAGTTTATAAGAAAGAAAAACAAGTGCAGATAAATAGTTATTATCTGACATCCTTATGGAAATTCATGACCTGCAGCTTTATCAGAGACCTTTTAAGAATTCTAATTGTGAAGTATGCATAACTATTAAATGGCTGGAGCAATTCAGTCTCTTGATAAGAAGTGAGTTAAATAATTGTCCTGTTTAACTTGTGCTTGTTAACCTTTAAGGTCAACTAGTTTGAACATACGTTTAATGAAATCCTGGAGCCAGAATTTATGATACTGCTGCTGAATGTTAAATTGGACAATTTACATAAGCAGGATATTAACCTTCTGAGTACTAAATAGCATTTTAGCACTTAGCCGCTGGGGACAATAAGGGACATGTTCTATATATTTGTGATTAGCTTGCCTGGAAACTCTCATGATGACCAATTGGCCTACCAAGTTTAGCAGAATAATTAAATGAATGGACTCAGCCTAAGTAAATTATCAGTGATGTGTACGGTATATCATTATAGTCCTAAGGAAAAAAAAAAAAGATATGAATAATTTAATACTACATTATTAATTTATCAATGCTAAGTGACTGTGAGGAGGCTCTTTGTAATTTGTTGTTTTAAATTTGATATTTGACTTATTGCTGGTGTGATTAAACTTGAACCTACTTCATTTCTTTATCAGAAATATATGGTATCAGTAGACTTTTTTTTCTCAGGGTAATATATGGGTGTTTTTTTTGTTTCTTCTGCTTTGACAATAATAGCAAATAAAAAGTATTACATTTTGCCAAACTTGTAATTAAGCAATTTGTCATACATGGCATGTGTGTCATCTTTTGGCTGGCAGATCTTGTAGCAGAAAAGGGCAGGAATTATCAGTGTTCCAAGCTGGAGACTGGGTAATAACAGCTCAAAGTGTATGTTTGTCTCTGAGCTGAAAGTTGGAGCAGGATATCCTTACTCTGCCCACCCAGATGTTTTCTTGGGGCAAGTCAAGGCTTTATAAATCAAGCAAGCAACAGATTTTTCAGGGTAAGTGCTGTACTTGTTAGGACAATCCCAATTTCTTCTGGGGTGGTGCCTCTTGCCCATTTAGTGTGAGGTGCTACGCAAATGCAAATAAGGGCATGTTTTGGAAGACAGGTTAGTACTTGAGCCTTTTACCAAGGAACCATCTGATTGCTTTTGTTCAGGTGCTCACATTAGCTGTGAGATGCCTTCCCATGGGTGTTACTTGGGGTCAGGGCTTCATGGGTGATGGGGCCCACACCTCCAGGCGGGAGCTGTGCTGGTGGGCAGCTGCCTCCTGTGCCAGTGCTGTGCCTCCAGTTGGGCTCTACACCTGCACCTGAGCAGGTTACCCTTGGTCAACAGAGAGAGGAATGGGACTTGAGTTCAGGGAAATGGAGCCAAACAGAAGGGATGATGGAGGTGACTGCCATTTCTGCCAATTGCCTTTACTGCCTGTAGGCCGGGAAAGTGCAATTTCTTTGCAAATATCGCTACCCAAAGGAAGTGCCACTGGTAAAGTACTTAAGTTACAGTCTTATAAAAGAAGGACAGGAACTTGGGAGACTTCACTGAACAAGAGAATCAAGGCAGTGGTGGGCACGTACTAAGTTATTGACTTGTGAGTATTTAAACAAAGAGAAAATACCCCTATGACTGAGCTCTGAAATTGCACAGTAACACTGCCAGGAAGATGTGATGGCATTGCTGTCCTTCATTTATGTGATGGAGGCAAGGAGGCTGCTGAGCTCCCCTCTTTGTGCCCCATGGACCTGCCTGAACGTGCTAAAGAGGCTGAGTGTTGCCAGAAAACCCAGGCTTGCTCTCTGTGTGTGTTGGCAACACTGAGGAAGAAGCACTGAAAATCTGTGATTTTATGGCATTCCAGTGTCCTACCTCAGGTTCTACATTGACCAGTTTCCTTACCTGTAGAGAAAAAATAATACTAGTTGAATTTAATAATTCTGTTGATGTGCTAGGGGAATGTAAATATACTGGTGAATTTACTGCTGGATAGCTATGATTTACTCACAGAGCCTTGAATGGATTTGGGTGTCATTTGTTGTGTCTGAGCAAGTTGTGATATGTGAGAAGGATATGGTATAGTTCATACTCCAGGGCTTTTCCAAGATACACTATCATTAAAGAAGAGAAGTGTTTCAGGTTCATGGATGCTCTGAAGATGCCTTGTCATCCAGATGTAAATGAGCATGCAACCAGTATCTTAACTTTTCCTCCTTATTATGTCTTTCTGGCAATGCACAGGATGAACATGAAAAAAGCTACTTTTATTAGGCAGAGGATCAGGCTGGTTTCTTAAGTCCTAGTTGTTCAAAGTATTTTTAGAAGATGGGAAAAAGGAGTTCACCTATGAACTTGAGTCTCTGGAAGAGCACCTCTGTTAACAAATGTAGTTCTGGTTCCTGTAAGTGGTCAAGTATTCATGGGCGGGAACAACTTCGCAAGATTCCTGCCTGTTTCCCCTGGAAACCAGATAAAATTATTCTGACAGATACAATCCTGCCATTGGTATTTTTTCTTGAGTTTGCAAATACTTCACATTTGAATAGGTCAGACATACTGTGAAGCTTGTGTCTGGTTAGGAAATTCTGCTGCTTAAAAAAAAAAACCTTAACCACAGTCATGTGTTTTTGACAGGCTTGACAAATTACTCTAGTTGGTATTTTGGATTCTAGGGCTTTTAGCCCTTTGCTGGCTAGCTGGTGAATGCCAAGCGTTTCGGTCTCACCTATTCCACCAGATTTAGAAACTATTAATAGCAAGAGCTGAACAGGAACAAAAAACTTAAGGCCTTCAATAGGCTTTTTAACATGCCTGATCATATCATCCTGAGGATTATTCAAGTTGTCATCTGGCAGATGTGGACATTTAGAAGACCTAAGAACCAATTAAGAAGGAAATTATGTATTTTCAGAAGCTGGTGTGTCTGAAAATTAAGGTCTGATTTGTTTGCTTATATAGACAAACTTGGGTGACTTGTGTTCAAGGCCTTGTTTTGGCAGAGTTTTTCATTTACTGTTCGGAAAGTCACTGAGTTTGAGTATGTCAGCTTCTGAGTGCAAGCCTGGCTGTATATGAAATGTGGGGAAGAGTGTTATCCCTTCTTCAAATAGTTCTGTGAGGATGAATGCACCAGGACTGTGAGCTAGTCTGGCACTGCAGTAATGAAGTCTGTATAATTCCAGTAAATAGTAAAACTCAAACTTCTGTGAGGAAGAGGTTTCAGCCTGCTACATAATAAATACACTTGTGTTGGGAAACTGTCTGGAAGAAAACAGACATGTGAGCAATCCTGACTATTTAGCTTTAGCTAGAGTAAACTAAGGGCCTTGAGACCCAGTTGCAAGGTTACTGAAAGATGAGCTATGGGAAAAAGATAAGGGAGCTGGCAGTAGAAAAGAAGAAATAACAGGATAATGAGGAAGCCAGCAGAAGATCTGTGAGAACAGAATTTGTGTCCAAGATATAGCCACCTGCAAGATACCGTTATATAAACAAAGGCTCTATATAAAGCGAGTGTCCACTGTTAATAGACGACTTCACTTTAACCATATTGGTGACTGCGTGTCGTCCTTTAAGCCTCCACGGATTTTTTCCTACACACTTGCATTGGAGCTGAGGGGAAAAAAGGAAGTGAGGTGCAGAGACCGTTTAGCCCCAGAGACTCAAACTGTTAAAAAAGACAGATTATCAGCACAGCATGCATCTCTTTTCCTACTCCATTTTTGTGGCATCAGTGCTTTCAATCAGCCATCACTGGGAATACAAGGTACACAGATCTTCAGAAACAATTTTAAATGGGCTTTTCTATGTATGACAATCACCTTTCCCCTCCCCTGTTTCTCCTTATGGATATTTGTCAGTTGAGACGTTTCTCTGTACATTTTCATCAAGCTGTTGATCCCGAAAGCACACTCCCCTAGCCTCAAAACCCACGGGGTGAGGTGACATGATACAGTGAGGTATGTATGATGCGGAAAATGTGGTACAACAGACAGTTTACCACCATTCCCCCCACAAACACACGTTAAAAATATTCTGGCTTTTGAGCTAAGAAAACGTGTGGTGGGAAGAACTGTGTCAGGCAAGGTGAAATTCCTGGTTGCTCCTTAATGGAAACCTCGGAGATGGAATTTGCCTGCTAAAACAGCACAGGTTACAAAATAGAGCCACACGACACAACCACACCAAATGGGATGTGTGTATATATAGGAATGTGTGTATGTATATATATATATATATATATATATATATATATACATTAAAAAAAAAAAAAAAATCCTGCCACGGAGTGAAATGATGTAAACACTTTAAAAATACAAAATTATGTCTCTTGAATCAATCTTTTTTCTTCTCCCTGCTATGTTGCAACATTTTGTCAATTAACATATGTTTACCTCACCATATGCCTGACACACACCTAAAAGATAAGAATGCTTATCAGGTCGTCTCCTGGTGCATGATGGAGACAATGAAGGTAGCAGGACACCCAAAAAGACTAAAAGATAAGGATGACTCATCTCCGGGAAGTCTGGAAATCTGTATGTATCAGGGACTTATGCAAAAAAGGGACCCCTTTTCTTTTCCTGTATAAAAATCGCCCAAAAAGAACCGACAAGCAGCCGGCAGCTCGGAGGAGCCAGCAGCTCAGAAGGACACGTGGAAGCCAGCTCCTGTGACTACAAACTCCAGCCAGCTCGGCGCAAAAAGGCGGCAAGCAGCTCTGAAGGCCCAAGCGGAAAGCGGCGAGGCGGCTTTCTTCTAGACCCCCCCTCTCTCGGCACTTCGGCTTCAGCTACGGGACAGAGAAGCGGCAGGAGCGACAGACCCTACGCACCCGACTACAGCCAGAGGCCAAGGCCGGCGGACGGTGATAACATCTTAATTACCCTCCTTCTTTCCTCTTCTTAATGACTCTTCTCTCCAAAGTAACTAATTGTATAAATCCTAAATAAATCCTTTTAACTTGTTTAAATCATAAAGCCTGGTTATTTTTGTAAATTCACGCGTCGTCTATGAGTAGTGGCTGAAATTTCCTCGCAAACAAAATATAAATAATAACTCGGATCGTAACACTCCTTATTGGATATTTGTCAGTTGAGACGTTTCTCTGTACATTTTCAAAACAGCTTTACAAAGGCAGGCAAAGTTCTTGGCTTCCCATTACTTGCTGTGAAGGAGAGCACAGCCCATATAATGCTGCAGCTGTACAGAGAGGAGTTGCAGGGGGAGGTGAGAAGGGAGAACTGATGGAGGAGGACACAGAGGGTGAAGTGCCAGCTAGCACCTACCCTTCACCAGTTTTGTTCCTGTAGAAAGTTGTTAGTAATAGGTGTGAAGGGACCAGAGTGTAGATTACTCTGCACTCAAGTTGTCCTTAATATTGTGTCTGTGCTCTTCCTTGGATTTTCTGCTGTACAGAGCCAGGGGTATTGGTGTGCAGGTGTCAGGGAGGAGGTGAGAGGGGGACCCTGAGCACGAGACTATGGCAGCTCTGTTACTCCCCAGCTCTTGTCCCTGTAGCCTTTTTTCTTTTCATCAGTCAAATTTACCCGTCTGAAAAGCTGAAGAGACTGGTGAGGGCCGTCCACTGGTATCAAAACTAGGATTTTAAATTTTGTGATCACAGACAGTAGGATTACACTGGTGAGATGAAATAATTTGAGCTAGGAACAGATAAAAGAAGTGGTGAGTTCAGGTAGTACAGCCAATAGAGATGTAAAAATTTAAGGTGAAGGTAGCCTGCAGATAGCATAAATCCAAACAAGAAAAGATATGTTTTAAAGGACTTGGTGGTTATCTGTCACTTACAGTCATCAGCTTTACTCATGGCAAGGTTAGTTTATATGTCTTTCATTTCTCTTTTCACATTATTAAAATTCGATGTAAATGGACAGCTGTGTGGTGTTGAGGTCTGATTCCCTTCCACTGAGTTAAGTGTTTCAATTTTTCTCCTTTGCTAAACCTCCAAAATCTCTTTCTTACCCTCAGTCCTCAACCACAGTTTTACTTTAGTATGTTTGTCTTGTTTTGACTACGTTGGAAAACTTTTGTTCTGGTCCAATCGTCTTTTCTTTCTCCTCCATAAGGGAATGTTTTAATTCTTCAGAAACAGACAGTCCCTCATAGGGAAGTAAACTCAGAACTGTAAGCATTGCACCAGGTGATACTGAGAAGCAATAGAATAAGTAACTTTTTTTTCCTTTAAGCTTGCAACCTGATTAAATAGAAAGAACGGCTTTTCCTTCAGTGGATCACTTCCTCTAAGTTATGCTGCAACCTGATTTGCCTAAGTGATTCAGAAATATTTAACTTTTCTAGTGTTAAAAATTCAGCAGATACATCAGTTGAATGCATCAGGCAAGAGATTCTCCATCATACATTTAAAATTGGCTGCCCTAATTTACACCTACAGGAAGCTACACATTTAAAGTTACTGGCATTACTTTGTCTTCACTTTCATATGCATTTTAGTTTCCCTGTTTAATGGTACCATCAGTTCCTTAAATATCCCTCAGCTTCTATTTAAACATGCTAATATCAATATATATGCAGAAACTGATATACATAGAGTTGTTTTGTGTTACTGGAAGCCATAGAGTCTGTCTGCATCCTTCTCTTTTCCTCCTAACATTTTCTGCATAGTAAAATATATGTGCTCTGGCTAGTCAACATCTCTATTGAATTATATCTTTTAAACATGGTAAAAAGGTATCTTGTCTTAACTTTTGAAATTAAATAATCAATGTAGCATTCTGGTAAGTTGTTTGAAGAGATTTAAAAAAATCTTTCAGTATGTCAGTAGCTGTAAGACATCTTCCCCCAAAACAACTATTATCTTTTGAGAAAAAAGGACATTTTTCTGGCATGGTTTCCATGCAGACGTCTGTAAATATAATCCTGTCTGTTGCTTCAGTAAGTCAGTCACACTAACATGTACCAGTTATTCAGAGACTGCCTTGGGCTAAATAGAGCAAGTGACAAAAACGCTTTTAGGTTGTCATGTGTTAATGTAAAATGGCCCCAGACCCCAATGCTTATTCATCTTCATCTAGTTGACTAGTGCTTTTCCCATGTTGTTACATGTTGGTAAATTAAAGAAGCCTTCCAGACAGTTCTGTCAACAGTTTACTGAAATGTACCTCATTAGTGAGGCTGAGCTGTCACATGAGTGTAATTTAATAGTCTGGAATTATCACTCAAAAATGCTTGAATACCAGGCCTTTGTACAGTGAAAAAGATTTTCTAGGAATATTGTCACATTACAAATTGATTAGATGTGAAGCATGTAAAGACCCCAGAGTTTTTAATACTTGCAGTAAGACTTGAGACAGCTCTTTCACTGCATCTTGTATTTTAAAGGACTGCATAGAACCATTTTGCATTCATTTTGAGCATTTGTTTTTCATATCGATAACAAAGCTGGGAGGCTGAGTGCCATGCTTAAAAAAAAAAAAGGAACTAAAAGCATAAGGATAAATTTTAGCTAGTAGCTCAGTAAATCATGTGCATTTAGTGCTCCTTGTACAGAATACTAGGGATTTGGAGTTATTTGGAATCAGTTTGGTGTTGTTTGAATGAAGACTGTATGGTTTAACCTGGGTGTGAAGTCTAGGATGTAGTTCTGTACCTCCCTGTGTTGGTGCCTGAGGTCTTTCAGCCCACTCTGCTCCTGCTGACATCATAGCAATGGGCCCCATCTGCAGCCTGAGCATGATATGCTTGGGAAAGCACAAAAATTGCATTTGTCTGAAAAATCTGTTAATTGAAGTAGACAACTTCCTTGACTTACTGTTTTATTTATTAATACTTTTGTTAGAATTGGTTTGGAAGGACTTGGCACAGAATTTCAAACCGGAATGAGAGACAAAGATGAAATGATGAAATCTGTCCAACGATGGGCTTTCCTGGGCCATGGAGAATCATGGGTCAGAGGCCAGTTACATTTCCTACACCTTATATATAAGGTTGATGACACTAGACGATCAGATTAATAGGACAAAGTGCCAAAAAATCAGTTGACAATACGGAACAGGAATGGTCTCTAATCTTGCATAATAGGATAGTGGTTTCTCATTCACCACAGGAATCACTCCCAAGCAAAGAGGTGGCATAACAGGTGAAGTGTGGTGTCTGCTGGTGTATTTATTCATTATTAATGAAGAGGGAAGGGAAATGGAATGATGTCCCAGCAGATCAGCTCACTAAAGAATGTCCCACAAAAAACTTGTGCTACTCAGAAGAGGACTTAAGAGCTCACCTCTGTGCAGTCCTCACCCCACTGAAGGTCACCTGGGAATCTCTTTCAGAGCACCTCGTCCGTGCTTGGGGCCAGCCCTACCTAGTTTCCTCTCCTGGTAGCTCTGCTGGCTTTACATATTTAATGAGATTTTATGGTTTTAGGCATTGTAAATTATATTCGCTTTCTCAGACCTCTAAGACCTTCCTCCACGTACCCTCCCTTACCTGTCAAGTTTCACTGGTTATGCTTTAAATTCTGGAGAGGAGAATACTGACTTTGCATAACATAAATGAAAGAGCTAGAAAGCATTACATTTTTATACAAATTACATGAAATCCCCAAGATTCTGTCCTTGAGGGGAGACAGCAAAGCAGCAAGTGTGCAGAGAAACAACAACTCTGGGTTTTGGGTTTATGTGGGTAGGGAATAACATTTCCCATACTTCTCATAAAGAAAGGAAAGATCCTGTGCTTTGCAGGATCTTAGGCAAAGCTGGATTTTACTTAGTCTTGTAGAACTAAGAATCCTTGCAACAGGAATCCATGTACAACAGGAATAGTTGTACAAGTCTGAGAGAAGTTCGTATATATGAAAAAAATTGCAACAATTTCTCTTCTGGACTTCTACACCTTTTCTTTTTTCTGCAGATAGGTAAAGACTCCCTCTCACTGGACAAATAAAACTTCTTCTGCAACAGAAGCTGCTACCAGTAAAGCATTTTCTGTGATTAAAATGCAGCGTTCCATTTTGTGCATGTGGCTGAGCACAGCAGCTGTGCTCAAGAGACTGCTACTGGGAATGTGTAACCTGTATGGAAAGGTTTCCTTTTGACAGTTACTGTATTGAAGGTAAAGAGATACTAAGACTGGCAGATGGAATTATCAGTAGAAAACTAATTGCTTCCTTGCCACTCCTAAGACATTATTGCCACAAACGCAGCCAACTTTGGTCTTTCATTACTCTGCACAAGGCAATTGTCTGATCAAAGTGTGCCTAATAATTAATTAATTAAAAGCATTCCTTGCAAGTGAACACTTTGCTTTTCTGAATGCTAAGCCAGGGATAAAACAAAAGGATTGTGTGCCTTCTGGCATAGGCCAAGGTATTTGCTGAAAGAAAGTATATTACTCTTTTGTCTCAGATCATGATTATTTCTTTGGGTTCAGGAATAAATTTTCCACATAATCTGGAATGGATGCACAGAGTAGTCAGAAAAGTAATATGAAGCTAAATATGGACTTATGGACTATGTATAGTAAGTTTGCAGCTCCCCTTACTAATTTCCAGTAGGAACTCTCCAGCCAAATGGAGTAATTTTAGGGTTAAATGGAGTGATTCCCAGGTATCAGACTCTGATTCCTTTTCCTGTGGTAATCCTTTAATTTACAGAAACCCCTGTGATCACCAAGGCTTGAAGTTCAGGTTTATGTAATAGGGATGGGCTTTTTTCAGGTGGCTTTGGGGAAGCAAAAGTTTTGGGCTGTTGAGTTTTCTTTTTTTTTTAATATTCTTTCGTATTCATGAAAGTAAAAAGTTGAATAACGAATGCTGAAATCTGTGATGCTTTCTTGTTTTTGTTTTAATTCCTCCAGAAGCTGTAAGTGTGTGGAACTCTAAACCAGTATTTTCTTCTGAGCTTGAAACTAGCAGTAATCTTTCTAGCTCTGGCCACAAAACCATTCTCTAAAAGAAAAGAAAAGCAAATCAAATAACAGCTTGCCAAAATGTAACAGGAAATGCCTAGAAACTGAAAGCCACTAAACCACGTTATTAACTTCAGATCTAAAGCCTACCAAAGTGTAAAAATTTATGCCTGTTTCTCTATTTGTCTTTTCTTGACTTCTCTTCAAACATCTAAAATCATGGAAGATAATGATGAACTAATAGTGTGAGTGGTTTAAAAAGTATTTATTGTTTAAGAAGTATTTCAGACATTTATTGGTCAAACCAATTGGTGTATCTTTCTGAGTCAACTTTTTCTACTTTCTTTTTTTACAGTTTTGTGTGTTCTGTCTTATATCTGAAGGAATAATAAAGTTTTATATGTTGCTTTACTGAACTTCCCTTTTATAAGAAGCTATGTTAAAATTATAACAACTCCCACCACTTTAGGAATTTTCTATTTCCTAGAGAAATAGCATAAGCAAATACATGTATAGTAAGTGTGAGAGTGGGAAGGGTATCTTATTATCTATAGAAAATGAGGGAGGAATGGAGATATTCTTATGCAAATGGTAAGATACCAATTATAAAGTAGCTAAATTTTAAACTCTTTAGATTATTAGTATGTTCCTGGAACAATCAAATAATTAAAAAAAGAAACAACCCTACACAAAAACTTGGCTAAAACTCAAAGCTCAGTTTCTATAGCTCTAGTCTGGTCACTCTATTTTATGTTTCCAGCCACATTTGCACAAAGTTGCCTTCTGAATTCAGTGACTTGACTTCTAATTGAAGGAGCATTGAAGTAAAAGGAAAGATTCCGTCTACCCCTCCAAATTTTGCATCAAGCTTTTCCTATGGGAGCAGCTCATCTTCAAAGTGATGTTATCTTTGATTTCTGCTAGCACAGTGCTACTGGTGTAATTTCTTTTGCAAGTGGTTCCCTGGTCCTCAATCATGGATCAACTTATAACATGTGAGAGAAAGCTTTTTGGTGTTGTTTTTTGTAATTGGAAATACGGTTTTGAATATTTGAAATTCCTATAGCTGCTGAGTGCAGTTTCATCACTGCCTTTTCATAGCAAAAGTTAAGCTGTGTTTTATCTTCCAACTGGAGAAGTGATAGAGAGCTTATATATGCTATAATTCCTATTTAGTTCATAACTCGATGACATCAAAAGGTTCTTTGTTGTTGGAAGGGACTGTCCTGGTCCCAGTCCTAGCTTTTTCCCTTAAGCCAAATCTGAGCAGATCCATTAGTGAGCCAGCTCAACTCACTGTGCAACTGGAAAGCTTTCTCCTTGCTGAGTTAGTTGTTTCTTGGTGTGATGAGCTGATTCTGTAAGTATTGGAGAATGGAGGATCACACACCTGGGAGAAAGGGAAAAGCTTCATTGCAACAAGAACTCCATTGGCTCAGCCATTAATACTTTACCCTTAATGCAATACCTTTAGCATCCAGCTGAAGTTAACTTTATGAATAAGTTGAGTGAAACACAAGCACCACTGCAGGCAGTCAGATTTTTCCCATGGTTTTTGCTGAAGTCAGGTTTTCACCCTATCTGCCTGGTGGCATTGCTGGAGGACCATTTCTGAACTGTGTTTAACATTAGCTTGTTCTGATGGGGACTGTGAGAGGTGCAAAAGGGCTAATTTGTGTTTGAGTATGGATTAAGTCCTTGGCCATGTAATTCACCATACTAGGAAGCCCTTTGATAATATTCAAGGCATGAAAGATCTGCATACTTTCAAAAATATATAGGGTGTTGCCTGAACCTTCTTCATTCACTAGTTCACCTGCAGAATAGATGCACAGTAAAATAATATACAGCAATATCATCCTGTGATATTAAGATCATAGCTATTTCCCCTGTGAAGAAGCAGAAGCTGAATAGCTGGGCACAGAAGTGTAACATGAGAAAAGGTATAATCATTATCCACAAAGAAAAATGAGAATATGAAAGCTGGTATGCCTACGAATTTTGCAGAGGGTAGGCATGCTCCCAGAGCAGGAACATGCACGATTGGAAGAGGAAATTTGCATTTTATGACAGATTTATTGCATGTTTTATTCCTCTGCTTTCAAGTAACAATAGGTGTCAGAATTAGATGGCTTGAAAGGGAAGATTCAACTTCCAAGAAAGCAAAAACAAAACAGAAAAAAGACACCATGGAACAGGCAATGGTGTTGAGAGGCATGCTTATAAGAAATCTAGGAGTGGGATTTTTTTCAGTAGTTGCTGTTCTGACATGCTTATAGGTCTAGTACTTAGGGAGATCCTTGACCTGTCTTCTGTCCTACCTCTTTAAGCATTTCAACATGAACTCAAAAATAAAGATGAACTTCAGGAGATATTTTTCCCCAAATAAAGGTAGTGCAAAGGCAGCACTGGTGATAAAACATCTCTTCAAGCAACCTGTCCTCTAAGTATGAGAAAAAATAGCCTCCAAAACCTTCAGTTCTTGGTACATGGTTCTATTTCTTTGTGCCTTAAGAGCTTTTTTGTAAAATGAAGGCATAGTCTAATTTTCTAGTAGTCTTTTACTAGTAGTCTTTTACTAAAGTCTCTATTAGCCTTTTTAAGAACTGTCTAAGAACAGACAACCTCAATTTTTCTTCTCTAGATGTATCTACTACAGTTTCTTCCAAAAACATTTCTGTGTTGCTCCTCCCTAGCAAGTTTTTTGTCTAGGCTGAAAAATATAAATACACCACATGGTACCACCTTCAGGCTATTAGACCAGAAATTCTGAAGTTTTATCTCATCTCATGGGTTAGGTGCTGCAAGCATCAAATGAGGTACAAAGCACCTCTTATCTTTTTAGTTATATCACATAACGAGTCTTGAAGAAGTCTTAATTAATTGAAATGAGGTGTGGCCTAAAAAAGCTGAAAGTGAGCATTAGAAATGTCCATAGGCCAGCATAATACTGAGTGGAGCCATCTATAGTAACTCTGAACAGTTAGCAGAACCCAGTCTGCCTTGGCTTCTCCCAAATACGTATTAGTTCCTGAAAAGCATCACTCCAGTACAGCTTTGCTGACTTCATTATCTGTCTCAGTTGCATCAGTCTAGCTTAGTTATTTCCACATTATGTTGTACAAATGTACCCATTAAAAAAAAAAAAAAATAAAAAAAAAGCTGTATGGTTTAAAATGTATTACTTTTTGGGTCCTAATTTGTTTACTCTTTTTTTTTTTTCCTACTTCATTTTTGTGCTTGTGAAAAGTGGTAGGTTGACAGACTTGGAGACGAACTTCCCTCTTTATCCAGCTCTCCTGACAATGTGCTTCTTCCCTAAGGGACCACTTTTAAGGGGACTGGATGGTAGGTTGATTCCTACATTATGTATCTCTGCCAGTATCTAACTGCCTGTGAGGAGATAACCTAGTTCTGGCTGTGAAGGTGATGGGATTTCTGTGGGCCAAACTCCTGGCTGCAAAAAAGTTGAGCTTTTAATAATTATCTTAATCCTTAGATCAAGTACTTGTTTGGTTTAAGTATAGAGAGAAATCTATATGCACACAGACATAAATATATGTTCTTAAATGCCATGTATTTGCATTGCCATCTAGAACTATTCACTCTGTGGACCAGCCCATGGAATTATTCTCTTAACAACTATTTTTCAGTCATGACACTGTTATTAATATGCAGGAACTGGCAAAATATCAGCCTTTTTTTGTGTCAGTTTTCATTAATTTGCTAACATTTTAATACCAAATGAAGAGTGGAGACTGTCAGCCGCTTCACCCTTTTTTATCATTGCTAGGTGCAAGAGGTGTTTTTTTTACAGATACTGAACTGCAAAAAACGAGATAAATAATTTTGGTATAAAATACAGTACATTAAACCTTCTGCATTTTTAGTGTAAGTATACCTGAATTTGATAATTTCTTTAAATCCCGAAATCAGTTGGTTCTCAGTTACTTTTCAATGACATTTAACAGTTAGACTTAAAAATACAGAAGAATGCATTATAAGTTTTACCCAAAATGATTATGGCAGTCATTTGAATAAAATACAGATTTTGCAAGCTGTAAAGCATATCATTATACTATATACTGGTCTAGCTAAGGTTTGGTTCACAAACTACAGTGCTCTAACCAAGTCATTAAATCTATCTAAAAGGGCCTCATTTGAGAAGCAATAAAATTTTTAATCATTTTATTATTAAAAGAGTGTTTAATATGTAGCTAATTAAATGCCAAAGGCAGGTTATCTGAGTTTAACCTTCAAAAAGAAAATGATGTATCAAAGTCTGCCTCTGGCATCATGGGATAGAAATGTCATCCTCATAATCATTGCGTGACAACTAGCTGGTGGCCTTTTCTAGAACTAGAGTTAAATTACCTGATTAAATTAATAGCCATTTAGATGTTTTAGGAACTGCACAGACCTATACTAAATGAAAATTAGGTCCATTACATTTTCTGAGTGGGCTAGATAGACCCTAAAATAAAACCCGTATGCCATTGTCCACATTACTTAGATTAAGCAATTAAAAGCTCTTTCTTAAAAGCTACTAATTTTCCATAATGTACCGAGAATAAGGCTTACGCTAATGATCAGAGAGAGTTTTTCTCTGCTTTCACCACCTGTCTTGTTTATTTTACTATTAAAAATAGGAACCTGTGTGTGTGTGTGCATGTTAAACGTACCTCAAACGTGCAAGTGTGTTTCTTCTCTTAAAAGAGAGACTTCTCTCAAAGTCTCACCTCCTGGGAGAGCAGTAAGAGGGACCTTAAACATTCAGACTGAGTCCCACAAAAAAATCTTGATGCTCTCTATTCATCCTAGAGTCCTGCAGCATTTGACTGGTCTCCATGACAAGAGGAGGCCTTTTCTGTCACAGATGGGTAAAGGGACAGGTGAAGAACACAATGCATGTGCTTGGTGTGGCAGGTGCAGTGCTTCCAACTGTAGGAAGGTCCCTTTTGAGACTCCAGAAACAATATTCTTCCTGTCTTGATATCCTGCTTGGGGGAGAGAGAGGAAAACCAAAAAAACAAGTGCATTAATTTTGGATAACCTCTGAGTGGTTACTTATAGATGGCTTGATTTGAGTGCAGTGTTCAATAGGAAGCTGTTTTCTCTTTTCATTGCTGTTCAAGTTTGGTTTAAGGGAATAGGAACTGGAGCAGGTGCTGGGAACTTCTGTGGTCCAGTCTAAGCTCTGCTGTAACACCAATAAATTGTAGCTGTGGTTCTGTATCCTTGAAAGTGCTAGGCAGACATTATCCTCAGGATCTGACCATCTCTTTCTTGCCAATTTCAGTAACACTTTAATTACAGGACAGAATATTTTACAGTTTGATGTTTAGCACTGCAAGACCTCAGTCTCAAGTTGCTCCTATAAACAATAGCTTAAGAAACATCTGCCCCCTCCTGCCCAACATAAGCAGTTCCATATATGAGGAAATGTGTATTAAGTACCATCTGTCATTGTTTTATAAAGCTGCTTTTCTTAATGTTGGAACTACCATACTTGTCTGCATTTTGACCTTCCCAATAGGACTTCATTTTAGCATCAGATCTGTAGATATGTAGAACACCTAATCCTGGATTATCTACTACTATATGCCAGGTATGTGTTCACCATGTGGGATTTTCCAAGTATGTAGGTTTGTATAAATGCTTAATGCAGTTAGAACTGTGCTACAGTTTTCATTTAGATATGCATTTTATGGATGCTTATGCTTTAATCCAGATGTCAATATTTTGTACAACCCTCATCCAGCAAAACATTCCAGAGGTGCAGGTGTAAATACAGTGAATCCTATTGAGTCCAGTAGGACTATAGATACACATTTGAATTTGTATGAACACTCTTAGAGACTTTCTGAATGATGTTAAAGGTTTTTGTATCCAAAATTAGAGTCCATTCAAAACCAGACTTTCATTGAGTGGAGCTGTCTAATAGATCAAGTCAGTATGTTCTGTAAGTCAAAAGCATTCTTTGACCCAGTCTGTCAGCATGCTAGATAAAACAGTTTTATAGATTAGGCTTTGAAATTATAAAGTTTAAACTGGATTAGTAAATCTAACTGTGAAGGATGATTTAAAAAAAAACCCAACTAAACTACTGTTTCCTGTTTTATAGTTAGCAGTGTTTTCACAGTTAGTAAAATGACACGTGAGACAACTTCATGGAAGAGAAGCTCTTGTAAAAGCTATGGTTTAATAAAACATGATTTAGCATTCATTTTTCTGTAAAAATTAGAAGGGCAATAGTACAATAATTATAGACATTCTTGCAGTTTTAAATGAGGCTTGTATTTTTGTTTGTGGAGTTTTTGTTTTTCAACTTTGCTGTGTAAGCCACTGGTTTTACCAGTGATGTGTCAATAATACAAAAAAGAAATTCTAGAAAATTTTTAATTTTGTGTTGAATTATATGCATCATGTTGTCAGATACTTAGGTAATATTAGTAGTTGTGCAAGATACCATCAGCAGCTCTATTTGCCATTTAAGCTTGCATGAAGTTTGGAGAATTCCTGGAGAGTTCACTGCTTTTGGATCAGGGGCATCTTTTATCACCACTGGAGGGCAAGGACAGCAAAATCTGGTCTAGTCAAGAAGTGGACACTCACTGGTGTGCTGAATCATATTAGGACTGCATGCAGTTAAAATATCTACTTAGAGGAACCCTCAGTATTTGCAGAAAATGTCTTTCTGCATCACAGAATCACTGAGTGGTTTGGGTTGGAAGGGACCTTAAAGATCATCTAATTACAACCTCTTACCACTGATGACTAATCTTAGGTCCATTGGGTAGACAAAGTTCAACCTTTTGGTTTCACTGAAATTCTCTATGCATGAAGAATTCCCTGACAGCACAAAAGAAACAAGCAGGATTTCTGGGAATAAAAAAAAAAAAAAAAAAAAAAAAAAAAAAAAAAAAAAAAAAAAAAAAAAAAAAAAATTAGGCTTACTCTTCTTTAACAAAGACAACTGAGATGCAACAAGTGGGAGAGAATCTGCCTCTGGAATCATAGAATCATTGAATCATGGAATGGTTTGGGTTGGAAGGAACTTAAAAAGTTATCTGCCATGGGCAGTGACACCTCCCACTAGACCAGGCTGCTCAAAGCCCTCTACAATCTAGCCTTGAATGCTTCCAGGAATAGGGGCATCCACAGCTTCTCTGAGCAACCTCTTTCACTGTCCCACCACCTTCACAGTGAAAAACTTCTTCCTAATCTCCAACCTAAATCTCCTCTCTTCCAGTTTAAAGCCATTACCCCTTTTTCAATTGCTATACGCCTGTATAAAAAGTCAACCTCATCTGCTGGGGATGCTGTGTGGAGTTGAGTAAAAGAGATGGATTTTTTGCCTTTACTGTGAAGATTTGAAGTGACCCACCATGAACAAAATTAGGCTCAGTATTGCCCGTGAACAAGAGACTCCTGGGACAGAGAGGGGGCAATGGAAACAGGAGTGATCCTGAATGCAGGTTTTCCCTGCTGGGTGGGTGAGCTCACTGAATGGTTGTGTGTGCATGATTGTACAGGGAAATAAAGCTCCAGGTCTTATTTCTGCTGGGGCTCTCTCCTAGTGCAGAGTAGAAGCACCCCTGAGATCACCACTGGAAGTAATCACTCTAGAGAATTATGTTCTGGGGTTGCATAACTGTAATCCTTAAGAACCTTTCTGACGAGTGCCACAGATGCCATCCATCCTGTGTACATCGGAAGGCAACTTACGAAATGCCAAACAGACATTGCCTGAAACCTGCCAGACAGACAGATTTAGTCCCTCTCTCAAAGCATTCAAAAGTGACACAGAAGAGTGAGTAGTTTACCAAGAATCACCTACCCCACCAAATTGGTGTGATGGAGCCAGTAGGAGAAGAGGGAATGTCCTTCCATCTGCACCCCTAAAATGTGTGAAACAACCTGAGGACAAAAAGATTTCTTTTAAAATAGCCTTTTCAGTCTGATTCATTGCAGCAGGGAGACTGGCTATCTGTCTGGAACTGACACTCTTCCCAAATCCACTTAAGATTTTGGGAGTAATTTTCACAGGAAGACCTCAGATACATTCATGCCTGCCTTGTACAGTGGTTACATGTGTGTTCAGCACAATAAAATAACCTCAAATAAAATGAGAAAGCAAAATGCGTAAGTGAAATACACAGAGATAACATGAACTGATGTCCTCAGAAAACAGAAACAAACCAACAGACTCCCAAAATCACACTTTTTCTTAAGTGAATTTGACTCGTACAAATGCTATAGTTTTGAAGGCTACCAAAAGTGCCATTTAAAAAGGGGGATGATTATTGGAACAGAGAGGCAGAGGATAAGGAACAAACTTGGATTGAGAGTGGATATGTAGAAGAAAGGGTGAATCTTTTCTTTTTGAAATATTTTATCTTAAGCTCTCATCCCTTGCTTCAATTTGTCTTGCACCAAAGGTTTGTTGCTGTTGGTTCTTTTCTGTAAGTGTGAGTTTTGATGCATGAGTGTGCATTCTACTGAACAATGACATAACCTGAACCATTCGGATTATTTTTAGGAGTTCTTGGAGTGAAAGTTGGTTTTGATAATTAAAATAATTAAAGTGTCCAAAGCAAGGGTGATCTCTACCAAAGAAAGCAAAGTCATCTCGAGCTCCTTAGTGAGTCCCCCAATACATCTTTGGAGTCCCCCAAAAGTCTTGTGTCAGTGTTTGGCTCCAAGCAAGGCACTTGCAGTGTAACACCTCATCTCCCAGTACTGCTGAGTTTTTAGCTCTCCTAGCAGAAATACAAAAATCAACATGTTGAAGGGGATGATAAATAGCCACCAACACTTCAATAGGTTTTTTCATTTCCTGAAGGTCTTTGCATGCTTTACAAGATTTCCTTGTCAAATAAGCAAATGACACATTTCCCCAGCACTGTGAGGAAATTTAGGGGCCAACTACCTGTTCCTAACTGCTTGATGCAGCATCCTGGTGGTGAGTGTGTCTGCCTGAAGTAGCTGGGATAGGCACCCAGGCAATGGTTTTAAATGGATAACATGTAAATCACAAGACTGAGGCCCTGACCCAGTCTGATTTGAAGTGAAATTCATCCCATTTTTTGTTCTTAGAACAGACAGAACTGCTGGATAGTGTAAAAATTTCAGGAAAGCTGCTATTTTGAGATTTTAGAAGACCAGCATACTAGCACGATGTCTTTCATCTGGAAAGCCTAACATGTTTGGGGAATTTTCGAGAATATCAGAATTTGAATATTAGCCCTATTTTAGTGCTGTGCCTATTACTGATAATGTGCAAACTAAGGCATAGAGACAAATTATCAGTTACAGAAGAATTCTGAGTCTTTTGAGACCAAACTTTTTAATGGAGACTCAGTACAGACTATACAGATCAGGAAAGTAAAGACAACAGAGGACTTCATGATCTGTTGCGGCGAGCCTTCTTTCTTTCGGGGACTCGGTTCTTCTCCAGGAGCTCTTTCCTGCTGTTCCTCTCCTCAGGCATCTTCATCTGCTTCTGACTCTGCTTCTGGGAGCATGCCTTTTACCTAGCCCTTCAGCCCCGCCCATTTCCGGCTGGGGCAGGCCCTAATTAGTGGGCACAGCTGGGCTTAAGCTCCCAGTTCATTATCAGTGACACCTGAGGACTTGTGGTCTTCTCTACATTTCCCCCCTTTTTGTTGTTTGTTGAAAAAAAATGAACTTCATATCTTTCATTATTTTTCAACATTTACAACAATTTACAATTCTTTTTTTTTTTGAAACATTTTTACAATTAATTTTTAAAACATTTCAAACATTTTTACAATAATTTATAAAGTAGACGCTTCGGGCCCCGCGGAACACTCAGCTAAGAGCATCGAGGGGGCGCCGGATAAACATTTTTCAATAAATATATTTCTCGAAGTAAACGCTTCGGGCCCCGCAGGACACTCAGCTAAGAGCATCGAGGGGGCGCCGGATAAACGTTTAATTATTTTCATTATTTTTCAATAAATATATATTTTTTCTTAGCCTTTATGGAAGGAAAGTTCAGGCTCTTACCGGCTTTTTTGCGCCGCTTTGGCCTTTATTATCAGCAGGAGATGAGGTCTCATGAGCACCAGCTCAGCTTTCGCTGGTACTCGCCACCTCGGAATGCCTGGCCATGCAGAGACTTCTCCGAGCATTCGGCGCACCAGTCTTATCGCGTGTCCCTAGGGCCCCGTTTTCAGGACCGCACTATCGCGTGTCCCTGGGGGCTCCGTTTCAGGACCGCGTTGTCGCGTGTCCCTGGGAGACTCCGTTTCAGGGGCCGCACTGACTTGATGCGCACTCAGAGCTCCGCTTCGGCTTCAGCATTCTTCGGTCTTGAGTTCCGCGCGCCAAACTGCTGCGCCTTTCGAGCCTCATTCTTCTCTCCCGCCTGGCTCGCCATACCGGGCTGTTGTATCTTGCCGTGCTGGGCTTCTATTTTGAGCTTCTACACGCCGCCTTCCGCATTTAAGCTAGGCCTTGTGGAGCTTGTTCCCGTGGTTGCGTTTTTGGAGCTCTTTTTCTTAGAGCGTCCCGCACCACTGTGGTGTCTCCATCTGACGTGGTTGCGTATTTCGAAGCTCTTTTTATCGCCTTTCGCATTTAAGCCAGGCTTTGTAGAGCTTCCCGCACCAACGTGGTCGTGTAGAGCTTCTTTTTTACCTCAGCATTTACGGCTTGCTCTTGTTGCCCGCATTCTCCACCAGATGTTGCGGCGAGCCTTCTTTCTTTCGGGGACTCAGTTCTTCTCCGGGAGCTCTTTCCTGCTGTTCCTCTCCTCAGGCGTCTTCATCTGCTTCTGACTCTGCTTCTGGGAGCATGCCTTTTACCTAGCCCTTCAGCCCCGCCCATTTCCGGCTGGGGCAGGCCCTAATTAGTGGGCACAGCTGGGCTTAAGCTCCCAGTTCATTATCAGTGACACCTGAGGACTTGTGGTCTTCTCTACAATGATCCACATGTTAGATGATGGGTTTTCATGCAGGAAATGCATTACTTAGACAGATGCCAGGGGCTAAGACATACAAAGTAGTGATAAAGATACAGCAGCGCTTTTCCTGTTCAGAGACATATGAGTCTAATGAGAAAAATTCTGAACAATAGAAAACATGGGCACCAGCTGAAGACAATACTACTGAAAAAAAGTTTTAGCAATGTTAGTGCTTCACAAAACTAAATTTTAGGTGCCTTTTTTCTCAAGGAGTAACTGACAGACCTTTTCCATGCACTATAATTAAAAAAAAAAGGCTTTAAATCTCCCCTTCAGAAGTCCACATCTTATGATCTTCATAGTGCTATCCTGTATTCATCTATATGTAGTAAACACAAAAGCATCCCTCTGATACTCCTGAAGCAGTGTGTTAAGCACTGCCCTTCCTGTACCCACTGAAGTCAGGGACAGGGATCCACCATACCAGAATTACGTTGCTGGCACTATGCTGAAACTGAGATTGCTTTGGTGATTCCTTTGAGCATCCACTTTGAGAAGTGTTGAATGTGTGTTCAGGAGGCTTATCTTCAAATGAGACATAGCCTAGGTTTTCTTTGAGCTGAGCTCAAGGATCACAGAAAAAAATTGTTTAAAATATTTCCAAATTCTTCTTTCTTCTGCTAAGAATCAGATCCCTGTGCTACACTGGGTCTTGTCTTAGGAAGCTGACTATCCCATTATATTCATTTGGGCTGCTTATTATGGGATAAGGTGATAGAATTGAGCAGCAAAACATTATTCTGGCAAGGAAAATGTGTTTAAAGCTGTAAAATATAATCAGCAAGCATGATTCAATGTGTTTTTACTACTAGATCATGATTTCAATAATGGGATATTAGATTTGATAAGCAATGCAAGATGACACAACTGATGAGTTAAATACTAGAAAAAAGTTCTCATGGAAAGAGAAGAGTGACAGATTGGTTAAAATAACAATTTCAGAAGAAAAACTGAAAGGCAAAGTACACAATTTAAAGTTTAGGATATGATTAGAGGTCACTTGCTACCATCAGTGTACTGAAAATGCTGAAATAAAAATGTAAATGATTCTTAAGTGTAATTATAGTGATTCTGTTAGACCATCTTGTTTTCAAATGCAATTCCTTAAGATAGACTTGTCTTTTCAATGCTAGTGCTTGTACATACATTCAGACATTCTTGGTTTGCTGTTATGAGAGGAAGTCAACAAAGAAAAATAATAAATACACAGTTTAGATATTTGTATATTTTTATTTCTTTCATTCTTGTATATATGGATTAAAGCAGGGATCTGAATTTCTTTGTGGTGTGAGAACAGGTCTTCCACGTACTGAGAGCTCTGACTAAATCCCTTTAGGCTGCACACTGTACACTGTAACCTGCTCATGGGTTTTTAGGGAGCTGGTCCAGGGAGAGTTCATACAAATGTGAGAGCTTGGGAGTTTCTAAAAGGGTGGTGAGCTGGTAACTGCATGTGATAGGCTTGTGCTGATATTGGAGAGTTACAAAGTGCAGATCTATTTTTCCAGTTAATACAGCTTTTGGATGAGCTTGCACTGTACAATAAGAGTGTGCATACAGGAGCAGAGCAACTGGAGATGCTACTGAAAGGTAGGCTGTGAGACCTGGCAACTGATTCCTGAGTTACTGGCTTTTTTCCTCAAAATACTGGAAATGAGAAGTTTCTTTCACTATTTCACAGAAATAAGCACAATTCTTTCCCAGTAGTCCCATGAGGTACAGTTATTCACCAGAAGAAGGAAGTGAGAAGTCCACTGCGCTTTTTAAAAATGTTTGAATATTTACTAAACCATTCCAATTTCTTGATTATTTTTTTTTCTCCTGGCATGTGGGAAACCCAGTGTAACTAAGCTTGGGGGCTTCTGGCATTATCCAGTTGTCTGTAAAAGTGCAGTCACAGACAGGCTTGAGATGTTAAGTTTGCTTCCAGCTTTTCCAGTGTTTACAGGTATTTGAGTCTTTGGGGTGAACCCAGTAAAAGTGTTGACAACACATTGAAGACTGGCCCTGGATTCAAGCAAAACATGCCTCAGATATCTGACTTTGCATTTGGATGTACTCCAACAGCAGTCAAGATATTTTTTTCTCTTGTAGTTAGTGCAGTATTTTCCAAACTTCTATAAAAGGCTTATCTTAATTTTTTGCAGAAAGTTTGGGATCAGTTTTTGGAAGGCAGTGATATTCACTTTAGTTTGAAGCAGTGGTCAATGTCTCATCAAAACTTCATTATGTAGGATAAGCTACCTATTTCTTTGATGATGCAGAATAGAGTTCTGGTTTAAACCAAGTTTTGTTTGGTTTGTGCGTTTTTTTAAACCTGGACCTTTTTTTTAATTAATTTTTTTTTTTTTTTTTTTAATTTTATTTTATTTTATTTTAAACACAGCATTTCCTAGCTGCCTGCACTGCCCCTTTAAATGCTAGCTGGGAGATACGAGAATGCACTACCTATCACCATTTTCTAACAGTATATTTATAATTTTTATTATTTATGTTTCTGGCTTGCAATGTTGATGCAAATTTATTAAATACTGTTCAGACCTGTGTGCCTTAGCATCTGTGGAATATCATCACACCTCCAAGGCTAAGCCTGCAGCTAAAGTGTTCAAGAATTTATATGGCCATTCTCTTTCTCTCTCTGTGGCATTAGAGGGAGGGAAAAAAAAGCAATAATGAAATGCATAACCTACATCCACAGAAAATATTACTGGCCTATTTATGATTATGATTCACAGTTTGATCACTAGAAATATACTGTTCTGCAGGTTTATGCTGTTAGCTATTATTTGTTAATGGCAACTCCTGCACACATTTTCCTGCAAGTCTTTTGGATTTCAAAAGAGGTTGTGTCCTTCAAACAAGTTATTTCTTTGAGGGATCTTTCTGTAAGTGGGTTCTGCTGTGTATTGACTACTCATAATATTTTCTCTTATCATCTTGTCAGGGTTCAATTCATTACTATATTCATTATTCAATTTGTTGGGTCATGAGCATCTGAATAATTGAAAACCACAGAAGTATTATAAATTATAGTGTCTCCATGAAATCCCAGTTCTAGGGTTTATGACTTGACTTTAAGAAATAATTCTCTGTTGAGAGTTGGCATATGACGTCTCATCCTTAAAGCAGAATCTTCTCAGTGTGGTGGTTTTTAATATCTCTATTTTTACACACTTAAGAATTCAGGTTGTCTAGGTGTATTATATTATGGGCTTTTAAAAAAGTTTACCTGTTTTTTAATTACTATTTCTATCTCATTATGTGGAGTAGGGACAGGTAAAAAAAATAATTTATTTGGAGGCTAATAAGCAATTTATAGGTGTTAATTACAAGTCCACATTTTTTTCTTTTCACTAAACAGAGTTAATAAAGCTCCCCTATGCAAAGAAAAAAAAAAAAAACAGGCTTTGTGTCTTTTGCGGGTCAAAGATATTCCTATGCAGAAATATGAGGTGACATTTAGCTGTTATTTTAACTAAAGTACAGTATGTTTCATTCAAGTGTGTTCTTTAATTTTATTTTTAACTCCTGTGTTGATTTGGAGTGCTATTATATTTCTACTCTCTGGATGAATTATTTTAAATGGCACCATATTTATTTTAGAGAACAGCTATTTAATTTCTAAAACCAGTAATACCTCATAGACTATATTCTTCTCCTGATAAGTGTTGCTGAAAGATCAACAGAATTATAGCAGGGCAGTCTGAATTTCTTGTTTCTAATTTTTAAACATTTCCCATCTTTAGTTTATAGGCCAAATTTGGGAAGATATGCCAGAAGCAATGAATCTGCTTTCTGAGTGGATCTGATACTAAGGTTATAAAATAATTTATTCCTGTGTTGATTGTTGGTAGCCTCATATGCTTCTTCATGAATAACTAATTTTGCCACTATAATGTAGGAAAATTTATAGTGGTGCTATTGGCAAGCTACAAAATAGCTAGAATGATGTGATGAAGATGTCCACTGTATCAACACATACATTACTGTGTCAGCTGCATTCTTTGGCTTAGCCACACTCTATTGCAGAAGGCAAGAGAAAGACATTTCCCTGAGGAGGTCCAGGATCCACTGTCAGCTCTCAGAGCTTGATCCAGCAGCCCAAACCTGGCCTCACAGTGCCCTTTGAGGTATCTTGGCTCCTCCTGCAGTTGGTCAACAGGGTGCAAGGATGTGTTCAAGCACCTTACATCCAGCCCCTGGCCAAGATTTGAAGGTATTTGGCCTTGCCAGCAGAGTGCCCTTTGCAGCATCCCTTGTTACCCTGCTCTGCTCTTGACCACTTCAGTCTTTTGTCCTACTCCAAGTTTTCTGTGCTTCTTTTTGCCTGAGGGCTTCTTACAGAGCCAACAGCCACCTAGAGCTGGCTGAAATTTTCCATCCATAAAATAACTTGCCCCAAAGAAGCTGAAAAAGAATTTAGTAATAATTTTTAGGTTCTCACCTTCTTCACAAAGACAGAATGAAAAGCTCTATTTTTATGTCTTCTCAGAGTCACTCTGTGGCAGAAGGAGGCCCTTCATGGCTCTGGCTGACTGGGCTGCTCAGCTGATTTGTCCAAGAGGTCTCTCAGAGGTGTTCACAGGGATGGCTCTGTGGGAAGCCCATGCCTGCCAGCACAGCCAGACACCTTCACAGCTCCACTGGTGATGCTGTGCTGCAGCTGAGGGGACCAGAGAGCCAAGAAATGCAGCATCTCTCCCGGAAGAAGGGAAGTCATTTGGGCTCTCTGTGAGGTTTGGGAGAGTAACATTTGTGGTTCAAATCCAGGCAAACATTTGCCTTATTCATGATTCCAGTACCACTTTTTTTTTTTTTTTTTTTTTTTCGCATTGCTTGCATGAATTATTGTGTGGGTTTGGGTCTTTGTACTAGGCCCAAAGGAGAAATTTTATTCCCTAAGAAAAGGGCTAGAAAATATGGTTACCATCTCGTTATTGCCTCTGGGCATCTAGTGCCGCTCTATCATTCAGGAAGGAAACATGGGGAATTCACCCCTTTTGAGCTAAAAAACTACAATATTCCTGCTGTTTCTCAAAACTTGGGTATATTATTTACCAGATCATCTGGTAAATCAGATCATCCAGATCTCCATCATGGAAGAGTGGAAAGCAGCAGCTCAGAGTTAGTGAGACAATGCCAAGTTGCCTTAAGGTGGTTGTCATGCTTGTGTCTGCAGGACTGCCAGCACTTCAACTGCTGAAGCCAGCTGGAGTTTTGCTCCCAGCTTTACCAGATCCTGAGTTTCACTCTGGTGTTCTCTCTCTCTCAAATTGTTGTGAGAGTCAGGACTAAAAATGTTTTCAAAACTTGCCAGTAGCAAGATGTTCAAGGCAGGTACAAAGAGAGATGATGCCTATAGTTTCCTTGGACAAATGCAAAAGGGCCAAAAGGTGGGTAAAAGTATAATGGTGACACCACAGGGGAAGTTCACCATGGTCTGTGCTGTGCTCCTATGTAACTGAATACCTAAATACGTGTCACTCAGCAGACAGCTGCACATTTTTTTCACTGAAAATGAAACTAGGAGGGAGTCTCAGACCTCTTGGTGTGGTAAGAAAAGAACAAATTTGCTTCTTCCTTCACCTGAAACCTTCATGGTCATATTGAGGGTATTTCTGTCTGGATTGTGCAGATCATAGGGAATATTATCAACACTTGATTCTGGAGAAATGCTGAAAGAAAAATGCAAGAATCAGTGGGGGGAAATAGACACTTATCGTCTGTCTGAGCCCAAACTTCAGCTACCTTTGCATTCCTGCGTGGCTCAGCACATAGAGGTATTTGGATATAACCATACCCCTGGTTTCTGATGTTACTCCTTATATGGAACCCCCATGAAGAGGGGAAGAATAGTTATGTTGGGACAGTCAGGAAGGAGGATTTGGGCATATGCCAATGCAGTAAGAGAGGGACCAATAGCCTTGGATGCTACTCATGTGGGATCCTTGGGTAGGTGGAGGAGGTGATGATGGGAGGGATGATGAGGTTGCTCAAAGCCCCTGAAAGGCAGTGGACATCTGGGGGTGCTGTCTACATGGGACCAAAGTGACATGCTCAGAGAACACTCCTGGTGCATAATGGAAGAGAGGTGGAGAAATAAAGGGGCTTGGATCTGCCGGGGTTCAGGTAGGCAGAGCACTGGGGAGCAAGCATCCACACACCATGGAGCAGGGGAGTGCAGGCAGCATCAAGACCTGATGGCAATTGGAGGAGGGAAGTTAATGAGCAGGGGAGAGGGTAAAAATGTTAGCAGTGAAGTGTGCAACATCCAGCTTGCTTTATTTTCTGTCCTGTTATTGACAATCTTATTTCTCAGTCATTATTTAATGGGCAGTTTGTCTGAGCAAGAAGTAAGACTGATTAGGTGTAGGAAGCACAGTGGTTAAAGCTGCAGGATAAAAAAAAGAACCATTTTAAGAAATCTTCTGCCCACTTACATTTTTTTATATCAAAGTAGGTAGCAAATCTGGGCTCTCTGAAGAAAAGAAAACAGTTCTTTTATACAGCTACTGCGTATCACATTCCACACTGGCAAATTCTAGCTTGGATCTGCAAATAAATGAGTGGTTTTGAGACATAAAGGGCTTTTAATTTATGTTTTAGAGTGAACAAAAACGGGTTTGCAGTGAAAACTCATTCTCGCCTTCAGGGGTGGGGGAACTGCCTTTGTGCCACAGTACTGCTCTGATCATAGAATCATACTTAATAAAGAGATATTCAGTTTACTATTGGAAGAGGATTGCTGCAGGAAGATATAGAAGCTACTTGGATATTTTTATAGAACTTTTGCATAAATCTTGTATCCATAACCTGATCTAGTGACATAAATATTAGCAGCTTGTTTCTATTTCACCTGCTGTAGAGCCACTGCTGTCCTACAGCAATAACCAGCAACGGAATAGAGCTATTTGCTGCTGTCATAAATAAGATGGGGTGTCACAGCTATTTTCATTTGACTGAGCAGTAATGGAGTTAATTATACTTCCAGTCTCTTTGTTTTTGATCTGTGTTTCCAAAGTCATCTAAGCTTCTTGAATTCTTGCAGGTTTTTTAACCCTTTTTCTGCCCATGGGGATTATACTTTTTGTTTCATTTCAAGGGGGGTTCATTGTTATAATTCTTTCTAGTATTTATCCATGCTTTTCTAATTAAATTTTGCTATTATATGAAAATCGCTACCAAAAATCAATGTATTTATTAGCACTGAGCAATATAACAACAGATACAGACCATGATCTTTCTTGAAGACTGAACACATAGACTTTTATTGAAAAATACATCTGTTTTCATCTCCAGCAATTCAGATAATTTGCTTTAAGAAAAAAGAACAACATAATAAAGCTATACTTTGATACAATCAATAATATTGCTAAAAAATACATGCAGTTAGGGAAGTCAAAAGGATAACAAGACTTACACAAATAGTGTACACAAAAGATGCTTCATATTTAGGAACACTAGTCCATACATAGTCTTGGACTAGTACACAGCAGCACATTTGGTAAAATATTTTGCAAGAAAGCCTCTCTTATTATTAGCTTTTTCGGTTGCTTGCATTTTTGTTTGGTTTTACCCCCTTTTTTAATTTTTAAAAAGTAACAGTAGAAGACAAGAACCAAGAGAAATCTTTGTTTATAGGTGTTAATGGCAGTTTCTTGAATGTGTTCACGTTTTGCTCAGAGAATTTAGTAAGTCTGTAGTGATGCAAAGAAATACAGATGTTGAAATTCCTGTGACGGGGGCTCTGATTCTGAACCATCTTTAAAAAGTTACTGGTTTTATGGGAGCCAGGCATTGAATGTGTATGAAAATCACACTAGACATCTATCTGCTTACCTCTATGCTTAAAGATGTTTTGAGATGTGCCTTCAGTGATTTGCAAGCAAAT
Source organism: Heliangelus exortis (assembly GCF_036169615.1). Taxonomy (NCBI): domain Eukaryota; kingdom Metazoa; phylum Chordata; class Aves; order Apodiformes; family Trochilidae; genus Heliangelus; species Heliangelus exortis. The sequence continues at coordinate 24,981,873 of NC_092424.1, read as the reverse complement.
AAGTCAAAATGAAATGAGACACCAGCAAGTAATAGAAATATAATTCTGTAGTATAAATAGTCTATAACTGTTAAGTCTCAGAAATACCCTTGAGATGGTGAGCAAGGAGGTAGCTTTTACAGTCGAACATAAATATGATTGCTAATAGACACTTAAAAATTCATAGTTACTTGAAATTTAGCATGAGAAAAACCATTGCCAGTGGTATGTGCCAACACAGATAGCCTGTGATATGTAACCTTGCTCTTACAATATTTACAATAGTTCCCAAATCCAATCACCATACTGTTACTGCAGCATTGTGAGACAAGGCATTATATATTGGTCTACGAAATCATTTACCTTTTGGACAAATAAATAATTAGCAGAGTGAACAGACAGATGATATGAGATGAGAAAATCCCTAGAAGTCCTGCCAAAATGTCCCATCACACTTCATGACACACAGATCACATTGTGCAGGAGTGATAGTTCTTGGATGCCATTTTAGCAGAGTGCCCTCAGCCTCAGGCCAGCCCAGCATCCTTTTGTAGCAACTGCTTGGGAGTCCATTTGTTGATATGTTGTGTAACTGATCTGAACTCTTGTGAATGGGGAGTGGTGGTGAGATTGCTGAATATCTTCATAGAAGACTTTACCAGCTTTTGGAGGGGAAAGCTGTTATTCTCTAATAAAGGAATACTGGTTCAAACCAGAGAGTGAGAAGTCAAAGTTTCCTTTTTCTGCTGGGAAACAGAATTGCTCCCCAACACCTCACCTTCTGAATATGGGTATATGAAAGCACAGAAACTTTGCCTGTTGATGTAAATTCTAGGATGGTGGGATGACATTTACCCTTTGCTGAAAGGGAGAAATTCGGGTGGTGTTTTTTAAAAATTTTTAAGGCAAAATTTAAAATCCAGATTGCATTATAAGGTGTGTAAAAACTCTACTCTGAGTAACAGATTGAGCCAAGTTACAGCCTTTGCTACAGAAGGTCAAATCTTTCACTCTGAAGTCTTTCAGATTCTGAAGCCAGTTTGCATATTGAGCTCTCAGAACTATTTTCAACTACGAAGGGCATCTGAGCATGAAGAACAAGTTTCTTGATGTCTTTAGTTACAAATTGGCACACAGATGGGCTGCAGTAGCATGATGGGGAGGGGGCTCACATCTTAAATACGCTCTGTTTATTGCCCAGGAAGTTTTGATCAAGTTTATGGTGTTAAAGACTCCAACACATCAACTCCATTGAAGAACAGGACAAGCTATTGTAAATATGAACCATCAAAGCATTAGCCATTTCAATGAAATGAAGCAAATCAATTGTTTTCTATAAAGGTGCCTTTCAGATCTCCTTTTTCAGGTTCTGAGATCCCTTATCAAGTTCAGCATTATTAAATATTGGACTATAGACTGCAAGAGTAATTTTTTAGGACTTCTAAGGGGTCACTTTGCTGCTAAGATGCTTGTCTTTGCATTTATTTTACTTAACCTAAACAGAGTTACACACATACACACAAATATTCATAAACCGGAATTAATTCTGCTGCAGATAATAGTTGCTTGAGCCTAACCCAACAAAGTATTTGAGGCCTTAAAAAAAATTAAAATGTGTTGAAATGTTTTCATAAAATGAGATCAAAATTTCCAGTTGAAATGTATCCATTAGAATAATCTAGTTAGGATTCTTACTGTTGATTTGCAAGAAAAAAAATTACTGTTTGCATTGGGGGCAATATAAGATGCTTTCTTTGTGGTGCATTGTATGCTAACATTTGTAGACAACATTTCCAGATCTGTGTGATATTTTTCTTTCTTGGATCCCTCAGCTTTTGGAGAGGTACTGCAGAAATGCTGTGCCAGTGTTCTCCATAATGGGGCAATACTCACTGCGTGTACCAGTATTAAATGGATGGACAATTATCCATCAAGAATAGAAGTTCGTTAATGTCAGATTCAAAGCTTTTGTCCTAGTAATTTTAGGTAATTTCTACACAAGAAACTTCCAGTGAAATGTCAGAATACCTTAACTTCAAGCACGAGACATGCTTAGATCTAAGTAGAAAGTTAAATGCCTTCATAGACTGGGGTCAGTGTTTCCAGCCTCGCTGGCCTTTCCACTGTGCTTGGAACACTTTCTTTAACATGCCAAAGTACTGAGTTGCCATGTTTCAAAGAAACAAGAGGATAGAATGAATTATTTTCTTCCAGTAAAATGTAGAACTTCCTCTCATAAATTGTATTGGCTCAAGCTCCATTATGCCTAATATACTTTCCAGCACCAGTGATGGCTTTAAGATTGGTCTTCGTGATGCTTAAGATTTAAAAACATATGCTTTATACCTCTGGAAATACTGTGTTTCTGTCTTCCTACTGTGAGATACACAAGTTGCATCTAGTCCAGGAATGTCCAGCCATTCCAGCTTATAGCTACAGTGGACATTTAAACACAAAAGTTATTCCAGGTCACTTTAGAACATTATTTTAAATAGAAATTATATCTTTACCACTTTAAAACCAAACCTGGTAAATTCAGATTACTTTAAAACAATATTTTAAATAAGAGTTATATCTTTAGCACTTCAAAAACAAACCTGGTAACAGTTTAGTAAGATGAATTTTTTTTGGACAGAATATCTATATCATCATACTTGCCTACTTTCCAAAGCATGCAGTAAAACAGAGCTTGCTTGCTTGCTTTACTTTCTTCCCAGACTCGTCTTAGTGGGGTAACAGTGCTATAAAATTGATGAGAGGAGACCATTCTTGTTACTCAGTGAATGAATAATTCTGATTTTTCCACTTTCATGTGAATCTAATCCTGCTTCCAAAACTGATCATCCTACCAACTTAGAGTAATAGGTCAGGAAGGAGGGTAAACAGAGTCTGTTTTCTCTGATGATTATTATTTTTTTCTATTATACCATCTTTAAAAGAGAAAATTCTCTTCCACAGGGTTTAAAACTGTATATTTGAATAGTGAACATTTTTCTAAAAGAGGTAATGGTAATGCTATCCTGACAGACACATAAATCTGCTTTTCCTACAAATGAAAACTTCGAAGATTATGCATGTATTCTTGCTGAATACTGATATCCTCTTATTCTGCCCCCACATTTTTTCTTTCTCTTTACAACTCCCTAAATTATAAGGGAATTAAAAGTCCATTAGATAGTATACATTAACATATGCTATTATGGTTCTAGCTAGTGAGCGTGGGCAGGAGCTGGTATGTGATGTGATTTTCCGTTACTCTGCTTTGAAGGCAAAACATAAAATTGTTTAATATGTTTAGCTAGTAAAAAAAAAATCTAAACTTGTAAGCTGTGGCATGTGACCTAAAAAAGGTAAAGAAAATACTTATTTTTAAAATATGCTCCACATGAGTTGCTGTGTTGAAAAAGCCTGGTTCATACCACACAATGTCATGACTGCAGTATCAGGTGTTTCCAGACCATGCTGAGGAAGTCAGCATAGATGTCTCTAGAATACCCTCTCCCAAGCAACTTTGACTCCATTTTTTAAAGTATATATAGTTGCCACATGTTTTAATCTGAAAATAATAATTTTATGTTTCATTTTTTTACTTCCTATATGCCTTGATTCTGCCAGATAAGCCTCTGGGAGCAAGTGCTTTTTTATGTCCTTGGCCAAGTTGGTTACCCTTGCTATATTCTGATTTCACCACATATACAATGGCATAATGCCTCTCTACCTCATGCAATGGAAATCAGACATTATGCTTAAAATTTCTAAAGTGCTCAGAGTGGTTTTGTGAAATTTGTAATGTGTTTAACTGGAGAGTAATACAGCTCTGCAAAATATTGCACATTTTCTACAAGTCTGAAAGATTTTCTCATCGTATTACCACAGATTTAGTGGGAAATACCAGACGTAACCTTAATAGTCAAAGAAATTTACTTACAGTTGCCTTTTCTACTATTATTGATAGCAGATTTATATCTGTGACCAGGGAAGAAGTCATCTGAATGCAGTCATGGATGATTTTTAAATTAAATGTTAAGTTTAAGAAAATTTTGGCTAAATGTCATCCAGATCCATCATACCAAGCTGTCTGAGAGGGTAAAAGGCATGCTGTGATCGAGATGAAGGGCAAAAGAAGAGCCACAGCCAACATGCTCAGGCAGGGAGGTGCAGGTGCCTGGGGACAGCCAGAGGAGCCATCAGGGAAGAAGTGGGAATTTGTCACTCTGCAGAAAGGGCTTGGTTGCTCTCCTTGTGTGACTGACTGTGTCTCCTTCCCTGCCTTTTCTTCCATCTGGACTCCACGCTGCTGCTGCTGCTCCTGCTTGAGCCCCTTGTAAGCTCTCTCATGTCTGCCTACCAGGAGCTCTCTGTGCATCTACTCCTGTGCTCCATTCCCTCTAACCGTTTCCAGACATCCAGTGTTGTCAGGTCCTGAGCAATAGGTAATTTTTCATTTTTTCTCCCCAGAATCCAGCTCTTTTTTCTGCGTAATAGGAAAAGAATATATTTGAAACAAATGGTTAAATGTGAATCGAAATTTAATATGAAGGACAGGGAATACTTATAGCCATATTGTTTGTATTTTGGGATAAAAATAGCTTTTTCATGAAAAATGCAATGTTGACTCAAATACCATTGTTTTCCCTGAAACACATACATTAAACAGTCCTAAGTGGATAGTGGGAAAGAACAATAATAAGGATAACAATAGGTTACAGAAACAATTAGGTAAGGAATAACACATGACAGGTAATCCAGTCATAAATTTATAGGCTTGCTGCTCTCTCCTCAGGAGCCCTGTGAGACACAGGGCCAAAGGCCAAATACATTCCCAAGGAATGTGTACTGAATCACATGCCTGCAGACTGCATGTTATTATTAGAATTGTAAAATGTGATTGCTGATTTTTATATATCACACTGTGTGGTTAATTTAAAAATGTGACGAGGCAATTTATTGTGTGTATGGGATATCTATTTCCAGTACAATTTTCTTTGATTATTTTAAAATGTGTTATTAGATTTAATTCTTTTTAAATGTATTTTTAAACCACAGGAGGACCGTCAATGAGGCTTAAAATGCACTTGGTACCTTGGCTTTGTTCTGGCATTTTTGCTTCACACTCATCCACTGAACAGTAAGTGTTTGTTTTCAAGCTTATTTTCCCCAAACCATCAGCCTTTCTTTTAAATTCAAGTAGTGTGGTGCCAGTTAAAGAAAGGGAATAAGAACTGTTTAAAAGCAGAAGTGGGGTCAATGAGCTGGCATGTAGAGCCATCCCATGCCAGAGCTTTACAGACTTGCTGCTCACCCCTTAGCCTGTTCCACCTGCACCAGCTGAAAGGAGCCATGGGTTTTAGGCTTCATACTGGGGGACTGATATTTCCTTTTAAATTGGCAAGTAAAAAATAGGTAAATAGATTTCATGCAACCCAGTGCCAGCAATGAAAGTTTTCAATGCCCAGAAAATGGAGTTTTGCCTTATTTTTGAAGAGGCTAATAGATTTTTCTCCCACCTTTTAACTTCTTTGGGATGTATGCATCTGAAAATTTTTATATAAGCAGAAAAGCTGTTTTAGATTGCTGATAGAAATAGCTCTGATAAATTTCTTAAAATACCCTTTCCTAAAAAGTGAAGCCAGCCATCCTTCTGCTGTTCCAGGGAATAATTATGAGAGGTAATAAAAAAGATGTAGCATACTGGTTTTGTTATTTTAAACACTGAGATGAAATAACCTTAAGTCCAGAAGAAAGGCTTCACATTCATCTACTTTGCACCTATGTAAATCCGGAGAAACCCTGCCAGTTGTATTTCAGAATTAGTTTCAAAGTGTCTGGTGTTTCTCTGAGAGTAAAAGCTCCACTTTCCCCACTACTGCAGGTCTGTGCTCAGCTGCTCTCTTACCCATCTTTGATAGTCAGTGCTCTAAACCCCAAAGTGCAAGGACTTTTGGGTGTGGGTTTTGTTTTTTTTTTTTTAAAGCTCATGTTCATAAAGGAGCTGATAAATGTGTGTAAGGTGACTTGGAGAGGGGAGGGAATGAAGATCCATATATAAAAAGGACTTCACTTGACCTGAACCTGCAGGTAGGTTCAGGTGTAGGTGAACTCATTTGTCTGAAATCTTATGTATGTAAAAACATTCCTGCTGATTGCTAATAGCTGTACACTTTTTCACTCATTCCTCCTCTTTACTCCCTATGCATCATTGCATCAGTGTTAATGTATCTTGTTAATACAATATGTTTCAATTTCACATTTCAGATCCTTCAGCCATTTTATGTCCTTTAAATTTCAGTCCTTCCCAAGCATGTACTTCATCCATGGGTCCATGTGGCACAGACATAACCTAGAAAGCACAATTATGGTATAAGTTTGAGGTTTTTCTCATGTAAGATGGTTACTAATTATCCAGCTAACACCATTTTCACAGGATAAGCTAGTATCTATTCCCTTTTACTGAATTCCCACTTGATTTTTAGCACTTGAGACTTTGAAAAGTGCAGTTGCTGAAATGTAGCTACCTCTAAGGTGTAATACTTCTAAAAATGCACCCACTCCTTCTTTGTTATAATACCAGCTTTCAGCTAAGCCACTGTTGTGATAACCTAGTGCAAGGATTTCCATTAACAAAACACTTCAGCTCTGGGAGTTGTCCTTGTGGCTTTGTGGGAAGTAAATCATTGTATTTGCCTTCAGAGAAAGGATGGGTACTATCCAAACCCCAGCTGTAGCTGTTTTTCATGGCAAGTTTCATCTCTCCCCAGAGCTGAAAGGTGAATGTCCTCATTGCATTAGTCACATTGAATAAACTATGGAAGAGGTTTTCAAAAACTCTGACAAAGTGGCTATATTTTAACACGTATTCAGACACCAGCAGTCTTTTCACTGACACTTTTGGAAACCTGGATGAGTTTAGGGCTGAGGGGGCTGGGGCCTTCAGCAAAGCTCTGATAATTCATCCAAACAGTATCTTTAGTTTTGGAGCACAATGTTAGTTGTGTGCAAACTACAATCACCCTTCAGAAGCTTTCATTACCTAACCCTGTTCTCATTCTCACAGCAAAACGAGGGCCTGAAATAATATTCTAGAGAATAATCAGAAGCGATTGGGAAGGAAATTTTGGTGAATGCTCATCCTCTCTCTTTCAGTTGTTCAGTATACTATAAAATGTCTTGCAAAGCCTTTATGTTCTGCAGAAGTGAAATGGTTTTCAACAGCTGCTCTTGGTAATACACTTTGTCCCTGGGCAGTGGTAGCAAAATATTTTCAATGTGAAGGGTTCTAAAATGGAGGGATAACACAGACTACTGAGCACTTTGGTTTAAAGTTTACTGACAGAATTTGGTAAGGAGTCCTTTTATTCAGAAAACACAGTTCACTCTAGAAACAGTGATTTTGCAAAACAAGATGTAGGGTATTAAATGGTTAAGACTAAGTAGGTGGGCAGCTAAAGTATCTGCCACTTCTAAGAGCAAAAATAGCATGTACCTTATTAAAAGCAGCCTGATAGGGTCAGTAGCTTAGTCCTAGAATACCACCCAAGAACAATTTCAAGTTTAATAGCTTTTACTATGTATTTCATAAGCACACCTATTAAAATTGAGTCATCAAAGCCTCCCAGTTCCTCCAAGACAGATTTTAGCCCGAGAGCTTAGAGTAATTATCCCACTGGATGTTAGCCTGTGTAGCTATTTCAACCTCGTTCATCATTTCAAACAGCTACATACTCTGCCTGCTAATTTCATCAGATGGATTAGCCTCTCTTACTTGTCTATCTTTTTTTTTTCCTTTTTTTTTTTCCTTTTTTTTTTTTTTCCTGGGGGGTGAAATATTGCCTTCTTCCCCTGTTTTAATAAGCTGAGCAGGCATGCACCACTGCACTGCTTCTGCCTCCTATTTCTTTCAGCTCAGAGAATGATCTTCTGGGGAAAGAGCTGGGAGTAAATGTGAAGGTGAAAACTTGGCCACTTTTACCTGCAGGCTGGAACCAGCTGCTTTCAACCCATGTCTGAAAATACAGTTTTGAGCCTATCTGAATTTATCTGCCTCTGTTTGCAGTGCATTCTGAGCAGGTTGGTTTTTCCCTTTCTTTTGTACTGTGTGTCAATGGCTTTCCCTGGATGCTGAGCATAATACTCTGTCTCTGCTAATCCACATCATGGAACAGCTGATTCAGGTGGCAGGAAAGTGTCAAGGCCACCATTTTTTCTGTTGTATCTAGTTTTTGCAAGTAATGGTACATATGAATAAAAAGTGAGAGATGCATCACATATCTTGTGTGAAAGTACTAGAAGAAATTCAAATTCTTACATGTCACTCTGTGATAAGGTGCAGCGTTCTTCTCAAGAGCAGAAGTAAAGTGAGACTAGGGCTAGATGATAGAGCGGAGTGAGTGAAGGTCTTTTCTCATTTGCTGGTAACAGTCTCTCTACATATCTCACCCAATCTAGGCTCCTGTGAGCATCCAGTTGGTGCCTCTGGTACAGTGTACATTTTATTTGGTGCCTCAGTTCTACAGAATCCTACAGTGATGTTAAACTTAGAAATAGTGGTTTTAGGTAAATGAAAAATACCGACAAGGAAATTCTTCCCAGCGCAAACTGTATTGCTGAATTTGTGACTCAGGATGCACCCTGCAGTATTCCTGGGAGAGGAGGTGAAGCTTATCCAGGAATGTGTGAAGGGAATAGTAAGGTGCCAGAAGACATTTGCCACAGAAGATACTCTGTATCATGCATCTGTGAGCACCCATAGGTCTCATGTAGTCACGGGGGAAATTCTTCAACAGAGTGTTTTTTAATCAGCTTTGCAGACTAAGTAAGTTTATGGTTAGTTTAGTGAAGGCTGTTGAGAACAGATCCTCCCTGGATTGTCTGAGTAGCTAGACAAGAGCCATACCATTTCAGAATGACCTTGGTGTTAGGACACATGAATATTTTACACAATGTTCTTTTAATTTTTTCCAATTTGCAACATTAGTTATGGTTCAGTACCAGTATCAAGATCATTAGTATTAAGTCAAATACTTCTGGATTCACAGGGCAGTAATTTCAGTAGATTTTCCAACTATTTATTGGTAAGTTTTATTTCTACTTTGCCATCATCTCAGAGTCCTTTAGCCAAATCTTGTCTTCACTACAAGATGAAACATTCTACCATTATTAATTTCTTCTGCTCAGCCATGGAAGACCTAGCTGTGTCCTCCATGGATTCATTGATTGGGAAAGCCACTCTCCTCAGAAAACTGCCATTTACATGACATTTTCTCCGATGGCATGGAAATTACATAGAAACCAAGTTTCACACTTGGTCTTTAAAATATTCACCTGCCTATTCCCAAAGGATAACTCAGTCACAGGATAAATATAAAAGTGTAGCTAGGGAACAGCAGTTACTGAAAGATGTCAGTCTTGAAAATTCAGAAAACCACCTTTTTGTCAGGGCAGAGAAAAGTAAATATTAAGCATCAGTTGTCTTCAGCTCATTGTTATCTATTAATAGCAACTCAAATAGGAGTTTTTGAGAAATGACCATCACCCAAAAGAGCAATAGAACCCTTAACAGATAAATTCATATAAAGTCGACTCAAATTCAATGTAGAACTATTTTATGGTACTGTAGCAGCTATCTGACTTTCATAAAACAGAACTTTCTGTATCTTCTTCCACATAACAAAAAAAATATGAGCCTGCAAACCTACATAAAGAAAGAAAAACACATCAAAACATAATGGAGAGAATGGAGCTCTTGTAGTGCTGTTTATTGCTGAAGAGAAAATAGAGAACCCATTAGGAATGCCTTCCTATTCCTTAATTCTTCCCTCCCCCCACTCAGTCCCTCAAACCAACGGAGGCTATTACACACATGAGAACACACATCTTCAATCATTTCAAATCCTCCCCAGTACTCTACAAGCCATACTTCACCCTCTTGCCTTTCAGCACCATATATAAACAGCACAGATATTCCCTCAGGACACTGCACAACTCTGTTTCCTCTCTCAATAGGAATCACACACAGCAGCTTGTAAGCCACAGGCAGAGTCAAGATTGCACACGTGTCCTTAGGACCACTTCCTTTTGTTCCCAACTGAGAATTTTCCATTTGAACTTTGTTGGGTATTACTGTGGTGGCTACTCTCCTGATGAGTGGGGCTCTTATTTGGAGAAAATTCCAATGGAAAAGGAATTCTATTTTATTCTATTTTTCTCTAATTCAAATATTATCTTCATTTTACTTTGCAGTGATCGATTTTTCTTCTGAAATTCAAATCACACTCTAAATAACTACACTTATTGCATGGTTTTAGTTAGCTTGCTTTCTATGATGTCCACTGTGTATAAGTTTCATATTATACTACTTCAAAGATTATGATGGAAGTCATATATTCAAAGTATATATATAAGCTAATATACCTCTGATTGTTTTTGTGAGCTAAAGTAGTTCTTATGAATTCCTAGGGCCTATGACATTACCTTGAGCTGGGCCTCAGAAAATTTCACTGTCAAATATTACTAAGACATCTTATTTCAGTAATTTGTCATATGTCTGTGAAATAGATTATGTCGGCCTTCTCTTAAAAGCAAGATTTGTCCCTAGCACTTTTCCATTAGTTTTGGAGTAAAATCTGATAGCTTATTTCCCAAAGACTATAGGAAATTATGTAGTTTGGTGTTGCCTCAGACTTTAGGGAAACTCCAAATTTTTACAAGTGAAGCCTGTTTCATTACAGTCTCTGGTAAAAATAAAAGGTTGGAAAAGAGCTTGCTTTAACTCTGCTTTGTAAAAGGAATGAAGAAAGAACCCAATAACTACTTTATAGAACAACTATATAGGTATTGAGATGGTCTAATGAAGAAGTAGAGAAAAATAAGGAACCTATGAAATTTTTGTTCGTATTATTATAGGATCTTGGCTGTTTCAACCTTAGGAGGCAGGCTTTCTGATGTTACTGGTGTAACATGTTGTTTGGACAGAAGAATAGCACAGAGAAGCCTCAGGTACTCAGGCATCAATTTACAGAATCACAGAATCATCTGGGTTGGAAAGGACCTCTGAGATTATCAAGTCCAACTCTTAATCCACCACCACTGTGGTTACCAGATCATGACACTGAGTGCCATATCAGTCTCTTTTTAAAAACCTCCAGGGATGGAGAATCCACCACATCCCTGGGCATCCCATTCCAATGCATGATCACCCTCTCTGTAAAGAATTTTTTCCTAATGTCTAACCTAAACCTCCTCTGGCAGAGCTTAAGTCCATGCCCTCTTGTCTTACTGGTAGCCACTTGGGAGAAGAGACCAACCCCCCTCTGGCTCCAACCTCCTTTCAGGGAGTTGTAGAGAGTGATGAGGTCTCCCCTGAGCCTCCTCTTCTCCAACCTAAACAATATTAAAGTTCTAAGGTGCATGTCAGAGGTGTTTGCTGTCACTCCTGAGCAATGACCATGGGGAGAGATGAGAAACGGCTTCTGGCTGCTGTTGCAGGGCACTGAAGCTGTGTCACTTGGAAAAAATGACTTTTCTACGTAGTGACTAGTCTCCAGGTAAGATGCCTTTAAATTCAGTTGAAAACTTCACTTAGTTTGATAAAAAAGGTTTGGAAAACTGTGCTAATCAGTTTTGTAGAAGTAATAGTGGAGGTAAGCAGGGTGATGGCACATGCCTATGACAGGCAGACAAAAATTGTGTCACCGTCCTGCTACCAGCAGACAACAAGCTGCAAGTTCTTATTTGGAAAGCCTGAGGTGCAACAGAGTTCCAATTATAAAACCTTTGTATACCCATATTTTGGACAAAAAAATTTCTGGCAGACTAAAAAGGATAAGCAAAAAGGAAACAATGTATGAGATAAAATGGAAGTCCTACAGAACTCTTTAACAAGGTATGATTTTCATTATTAATGAAAACCTAATTAATTCAGTTCAGCCTACTTGACGCTTCTAGGCTATGGCCCCTTTTCTGAAAGGTTTATTGTTTTCTTGTGCTTTAACATATGGTAAAGCCAAACAGATATTACCATTCTCCAATCATGTAGAATAACCAGAAGAATCAGGAGAAATATTTGACACCCACGGAGCCTCAGCAGTTGGTACACTGTAGCTGTCAGCATGAAATCAAGTGCAAAATGGCTGGATTTGGAGTCCTTCCTAAAGCTGCTTGCTCTGTCAAGTGGAAGTAAAGAACATTGATCAGAGAAAGTGACTCAGGACTTTTCCAGAGGCAATCATTACAGAAACACTATTTTACCTAAACAAAAACTGTATTCTTCATCTGCATGCCAAGTTGCCAGTTTAGGAAAGCCGCATCACTGTCTTTGCCTTACAAGCTGCAAAGAAATCTAGTAAAAATCAAGACTAAAAGACTAGGTGGTTTCTTTTGGGAATGGATGCAGTTTGGTCTTTCCAAACATAAGACAGTCTGTCATGAGAATTTTATACTGTCAAAATTGGTAAATTTGTAACAGTAACTTGCTATTATCTGAGCAAAATTTTGAAGCTATTTCACAAGAGATGAAAGGACCTGCACTCCCTTGCTTCCAGTGGAAAGATTTAAAAAATGATGTGTTAGCACCACTGTCCTCTAACTAGGTATTTGTGAGGTACATACATTTTGACATTGTTCTATATAATGCTTTGACATTGTTCTCTATTAAAAAGAATCTCATATTTGGTTTTGCTTGAGATGGATGAAAATTTATTACCAACTTGTCCCAAGAGGAAGATATTTTCGATATCTTTTAAACTAAGAAGGAATGGCAAATAAGGAAGATACGTTTCTCCAGAATAACTTATAATCATGAAGAAAATAGACTTCTGCCATACTGTTTATTTAGAAATAATAAAATATTCTCTCTTTGCTATGAAATTCTCTTTTTTTTTTTTGTGCTATAATTTCTGTGAGCATGACAAATATTATGTTTTTGCCACCCAAGTAATTGTACTGATTCAGTGGCAGTGCATCCTTATGAGCATGTTCATCAAGGATTATCTTGATCCAACAAGCCATTGATGACTCCTGTCAAGGAATCTGAAGTTTTGGAGAAGCAGAGGTGACAGAGGAAGGCCATTCACATTGCCTGCATACTAGTTAGAGAATAAGCCACACTCCAATGTTGTATCAGGGTTTAACCAGTTAAGCTCCCAGAAATGGTTTACTATCTCATCTTCATGTTGATACTAAGTTATATTTGAAAAACTAATAGATTGGGCATGTCCTCCCCAAAGTGTTTGATTTAAAGTTCAACCTTTTATAAGTACTGTGTATTGCCATTAGGATAAAATATTGGGTAGTACTATCTCCTGGACACCATATTTTAAAGAATATGCTTCATGCCTCATTTACCAGAAATGTATTGTTTTCCTGAGCCAACATTCAAAGAATAACTTGACATTTTTCATAGCCAGATGCCATATTTTTGTCTTTTCTTTTAATTCTTTTGCTTCCCTGAACTGATGTTTTGAATTACTTTTTTTGTCTGTTTACCATCTAAAGCTCAAATAGAGTATGTTTGTGTACTGCATTAAAATTAGACATGTAAGAGGTAACGAGATTTTCAAAGATAGTGTAATAAGAATGTTTAAGAACAAAAGAAAGTTGAGATAAATACTGTTGTATGCAGCCATTATCAATTACAAATCACACATATAATCACATATAAGTTGTACAGACAACAGCTTGGTCCAGTCTCATTGTATAGTGGGACAAGTTGTCCAGAGATTGTAAGTTTCCGGATATTGCCTGGTGGTGGTTAGCTCTTGAAGAGCTCTTAATTCCTGAAAACTGAAAAGAGAAGCAGCAAGCAAAAGTTATGGTATGTGATGTCAAAGAGCTGGCATGGAACAGGGGGATGATTCCTTCTAGAGTGTCATAGCTCTGTGTAGTCAACTCACTTGATAAAGTCTGCTCTTCTCCAAATACTGGATTAGGTACCTGCAGCCTCACACAGCTCTATGGTGATCAGACTGAGGTTTAGGCTGAGATACTGATGTTTAATTTGAAACAAAAGCATGGTGTGTAGGAAGCATGAATCAAAACAGAAAAAACAAACCAAACTTCTACCAGTAATCATATATTGTCAGTATCTCAGTTGTGACTAGTAGAGCTGTCTCCATTCTCCCAGCATGACTTTCAGTCATGAAAGACAGACTTTCAGTCTGTCTCCCAGGCTGATTAAAAAGTCCTGCAGAGGCTGCCACAAGCTGTATATGTTCAGAAGATTGTCCCTGTAGAATGTTGGAACTTTTTATCTGCTTAGTACCTCCTATCCTTGGTCCATATGATGTGTGAGTTATAGTTCAGGATGATGGCAAAATGTAAGGTAGTGTGTTTAACCCTCAGTGCTGGAGCAGTATCATGTTAGAGCATTTCCTCTTGTTTACTGCCCAAAGATTCTCTGCTGATAGCACTGTGCAGCTTCCCTTGCTCCATTAGAAGTCCCAATGTCTTTTAACAATTCAGACAATTTCTTTATGTTTTCTCTTTGTTAACACTTGTGACACATCCTGTTAACATTTCTCTTGCTATGTTGCTCCATGCTCTCATAAAGTGCTGGATTTCTCTTCCACTCCATGCTCTAGAATAGAAAATAAGAGAAGGCTGGGGACAGAAGAGAGCAGAAAAGATATAATTTAAAAGCTTAAGCCAAAACAAAGAAAGTAAGACCTATTTAGAGGATAATGTATATCAGAATGCGTATTTTGAGGTGTGTTTATTGAGGTCTGTTGTCCCTTTTCCAGATCTTTCTGACATTTCTTCAGATCTAGCCCACAACTAACCCCACTGGTTTTGGCAGAGCTACCCATGTGAGCAAGGCAGGTTCTCTGCTGTCCTCCCATTCCTGCAGGACTAATAAAAAAAGTTACAGAACAAAAGAGAACTTTGTTCTGATTTTGTTTGCCTGATAATTTTACTCACATCAAACCTGAATAGTTCAGGCTCAGGTCTGCAGTTCCTAAGAACACATACATCACCCAGGCCACAGTTAGCAGAGATCAGATTCAAAAATCTCTTCAGCACCAGATGAACAGTAAAGCAGCAAATAGCACTGCATGATCCACTACAGACAGCAAACATGGAATAAACAGGGATGAGCATTACAAACAAAAGAAGGAGATACTGTCAGTTCAGGTTCACAGTGGTCTCTGGAGCTGAACTAAAAATATGTCTCAAAAGCAATTAGAGAAAAATTATGGGCATTTGCATGATTGACAGACTTTCAAACCAGAAGTGTTGCTATACTTAAGCAATAATGTATGAGTGAGTGTACATTATGACAAATTGGAATCTTGGTTGATTAGATTGAGCATATAAGATGTCAGCATAATTATCACATTCTAATAATTTTTCTCCATTTTTTACAGCAGCATTGTCTTCCGACTCATTTGGTGCTTATTAGACTGATATTCTAAGAGGAACTGTACAACATAAAACACGTTCTTTAAACAGTATGAACTTTACATAAGACTTTAGGTATGTTTATAAACATTTATTATGATGGCTTTTGTGTCTCAACTTTTTGCCACATCTTATGTATCAAATAATGTTGTTTTAGACCTTTCTTTATCATTATAAAATACTGTAGAGTGTACTTTATCTCACTAAGTACTCACAGACTCAGTATGTAATTTAAGCTGTCTAGGGAAAACATATTGTTACAGCTGGATAATGAATTAATGATAGGCATTGCAAGGATTAACAAGATGCTAAATCAGTCAGTGTGGGAGGAAGATTTTTCCATTTTCATGCAACTGCACTGAAATGTATGTAATTTGATAAGAAAATGTTTTTTTCTAGCACCCAGGAAACAGCAACATTTTAACCAGTCATAAAAGTTTAAGTTTATACCATTTAACCTTCTAAAATATACACTACTGTAGGAGTAACATGCCCCTGAAATTGAAGTATAACAAAGAAAACAGAGGTTCTCAACACAGTCATGCTCTTACAGTCTTATCCTATCTCAAATTAGATCTGAGCAGCTCTTCACCACTGTTGAAATACAAAGGTGGAAGGTGGTCCAGACATTAAAACACAGATCTGTGAAAAAAATTTCACCAGGTGCTTCTTGGCCTTGGGCAAAATGTTTATCTGCTCCTCAGACTAGTGGCCCATGGGGAAACAGAGATACACAAGTGCTCTGCAGGGATTATTGGAAAATTAATGTGGTTTAGGTCTCAGTTTACTGCTATTAAAATTCATGTTGTTCAGCCTAGTCAAGGCTGTTCAGAAGTGTGTATCGTACGAGGCCTTTGTGGCCAGTGTTGAATTTCCTTAAGTATACCTATCAAAGCTGACAGTACAGTTGTTCAGTGAGGAATTACATAGAATGAATCACAGTAGTAGAAAAGTCTTAATTATTCTCAAATTGCTTTAATGTATTGATTAGTAGTGGTTTAAATGACCCTTTCTGTAAAATCTTGGGAAAGAGTGACTTGAGGAAAATTCCAGAAAAAACAGGTGTCTTCCAGAAATTATTCCTTGCAGATATTCTGAAGTATATACTAAGGAAATGGAGACCATTACCTTTTCTCAAGGCACCTTGCAATACTGACAAGGAAATTTGAGATACAGAAGTCCTCATTAGTAATTTTTAGAAATGCAAAATTGCTAAGCAATTGGTATGGTTTGCTTTGCCTGTGCTTCCTACTAATTTTCTTTGGCATTGGTACTGGAAATGTACTAAAAAAATTTATATATTGTAGGCTCTGTTTGAAGAATATTTCCAGAAAGATATTTTTAATTCAGAAGTGCAAAGATTTGTGTAATAAACATAATTTTAATGTGGAATTTTCTTGATTCTTTGAAAATTTACCTTCCGACCTCAGTTTTTAACTTTCCAGTCCTCCAACAAAGTATTTCAGCATTTCAACAGTCTTCACCAAGTTCAAGGTGAAGATATTGCTGTCTTAGCAGAATAATCATGTGCAATTCTTACTTCTTGCAATGACCTAATTATCAGTAAAATGCATAAAAGCAAGATTTTAGCATTGATTTTCCCCTTGATTTTCCCAATAGCTTTCACAACCCTGAACTTAACATGCTTTTTATCATAATTATAAGGGCCTGATGTTGGAGCTTACTAGGTTTATTTAGTGTTTCAACAGACTCAGTGAAGCCCCTTCCACAAACTTATCAAGGCATGTTGTACTATCTAAGTGTGTGAAGTAGAGCCTCATTATGCTATGAAAATTATGTATGGTCTTAATTGGGAAACAACAATAAAATACCCCAAAATTCATTAAAGTAATGTCATTGCTGTTCGAGAGTTTTATCATAGAATCATAGAATGGCTTCATTGTGACGGGGCCTTAAAGATCATCCACTTCCAACCCCTCTGCATGTGCACCTCCCACTAGACCAATTTGCTCGAAGCCTCATCCAATCTGGCCTTGAACACTTCCAAGGACAGAGCATCCACAGCTTCTCTGGGAAGCCTGTGACAGTTTGTCACCACCCTCACAGTAAAGAATTTCTTCCTAATATCCAATCTAAATCTACTCTCTTCAAGTTTGAAATCATTCTTCCTCATCTTACCACTACATGCCCTTGTAGAAAGTCCCTCCCCAGCTTTCCTGTAGCCCCTCTAGGCTCTGGCTGGCTGCCATAAGGTCTCCCCAGAGCCTTCTCTTCTCCAGGCTGAAAAACCCCAGCTCTCTCAGTCTGTCTTCATAGGAGGGTGCCTCATGCAGGGAGACCTTCTGATCTTGAGATTGCCTATAATTTTTATTGCAATTGTTCTATTTTCACCTCCTATGCACATGGTAAGTTTTAGAAGACTTCTGCTAGACAAAAATGTTTTCCCCTGCTAAAAATTCTGGAGATCTCTTCAGAAGAATTTCACATGGTCGCACTTTGGCATCAGCAATTGAAATCTGGCAAAAAGTTGGCCTTTACATAAAGGGTGTGCTTCAGTCAAGGTGAGCTGATCTGTAAACCTTTCAAAACAAGAAACCTCAACCCTTTTAACAAACTGCAGATTTTTAAAATTTAACAGCAAAACCCCCTGGTGATGCATCCAGCCTGAACAATAATATCCGGAAAAATTTTTTTACTGTAAGGGTGACAGAGCCCTGGAACAGGCTGCCCAGGGGGGTTGTGGAGTCTCCTTCACTGGAGACATTCAAAACCCGCCTGGACACGTTCCTATGCGATGTACTCTAGGTGGCCCTGCTCGGGCAGGGGGGGTTGGAGTAGATGATCTTTCGAGGTCCCTTCCAACCTCTATGATTCTATGATTCTATGAATACTGAATAAAAAGCCAATCAAGACTTCTCTTGCCACTGTATCCAGGGTTGCTGAGGGAAATCTGAGCTCTGGTATTGGCAAACTTTGTGACTTAATCAGGTTTAATAGAGTGTTCATTCATCCAGAACATGTAAAAAGTAACAGTTTCAAACTGATTCAAGAGACTTGCCCTCTTTGGTTCCAGTTTAGTCAAGAGCTTATTTTTGAGCTGCTCAGTTTCCTTGAACCTTAAATATGGCTGAAATCTTCGATACACCCTTCATGTTCATGTACCCTGTTCAATCAGTGCTTCTGTCCTGCAGATCTTGGGCAAGTTCAGTTTTCATGTTCATTGTTTGAATCAACTTTTTTTCTGTTCGTGAAGGAAAGTTACGTTATTTGCAGAGCTACATGTCTGATGGGATTAGCCAGATTGCACACTGGCAGAAATTATCTTGATCAGTGGTTTTATAAGGAGACATATGTCCGAAAAAACCAAGAAAGAAACTAAATATCAAATTATTTATAAATAAAGACAAGGAACGAGAAAAGCTTTGTTTAAAGTTCAGAAACACTTTTTTTATTTTTTGTTTTTACAAATGGGTTTGAAACATTTATCTGCTCTCTGTAGTAATATAGAAATCTCACCTTCTGCCTTTGCATGTGGAATATATGTTTCTAGACAAAGGATTTATCATCAAAATGTCTTGTATGGAAGTAGTATTTTCCATTTGTAAAAGTAGATATACAAAATGTATACATTGCACAAATATTTGGGAACTGTCCATCTTTTCTTCACTTTTATGTATAAAAGGCATATATTCTGTCCATTTCTAATTATCTGTCCATTTTTAATTACAGGCTTAGGAAGCAGAATTACATTTTCCAAACGCCTGCTATTTTTCACTAGAACTAAGTCACTGACAAGTTCCCTTTTCAAAGCAGTTTCCTATGTACTTGTACAACATTATTCCACAGATTTGCTATTGAAATGAAATACTGCAGTGACCTTTTTAATTCCCCTGACTTTTTACAATCTTTGAAATTTAGCACAACAGCAGGAGTTTAATCATATTCACTGATGTAAAAGACAAAATAAGGCAACTCTACGTTCAGATAGAGATATGACCTCAAAGGGGCAGAGCCTTCAGAGATGCAGAGGAGATCCCCAAGGACAATTACCTTGGTCTTTCTTGTGGTCTTCCTGTAATCTCTGACTTTGCCTCATGAGAATACTAGCAGAAATTTTGCACCTATGATACGTGCCAGAGTATTTTGTTACCGTTGCCTGAACGCTGCTGTTTTCCTATCAAAGAAAAATCTAATATTTATTCTATATCTCTCTTCCAGTTTATATCTCTTTCTCAACAGTTATCAGTTGTAAATTTACAAGGTCTTTGGTTCTGTCACCCCTGTAAGGTCCTAGGCTTTGGTTTCATGCCCATCTTTTTTTTTTTTTCTGCCCCACTATGAAAGTTCAGCAACGAAATAGCCTTAGCCTACCATCCACTGGCAGTTGTCTGCTCTGTCTCTGGGTTTGTCAGTTCCATTGATTGATGCCAGGTGGACCAAAAGAAGGTTTTAATAAATCGCAGCAGGTTTATCCATTGCCCCAGAGTGACAGGGCAGATCAGCTCTCTTAAATCCTCCTCGCACACAGCAAGCCATGATGAGGTGACTGATGAAGAATCCCATCAGCTCTGAGCTGGTTTCAGTGTCAAAGTGAAGCAGAGGAGCAGTACATGATCTCTTTACAAATGCTTTTGACAGCTTAAGAGTTGAAAGCACAGTGTGGGTGCTTTTGCCTGTGTGTGCTTACATGTAAGTGAGAAGTACTACATTGAGACTCTACTTTGTAAGTCATTTACAAAGATAAAATCTGCTTTTCTTCCAGAAATTGTGTCTTCAGTTCAAAAAACCATCCTAAATACCTTCTAAATTACCCTTTTAAAAGTTTATTTGGTCCAGCTGACCTAAGAAGCCATTTAGAACACAGAACTAGTATCAAGGGATAATATCGGACCCCTTACACATTAAACTTTTTTTGTGGATAATATCACTATCTTTAATGTAGGCCGATGTGTTCTGTTGTGAGGCTTTTTGATTGCCTCTGCGAACTGAATCAATTTTTGTTAATCCAGGCCAGAGACAAAACCTGTCATGATGAGCTCGCTGCTGCAGCAGAAAAAACAGGGATTTGAGGCATGTTGGCTCCTGACACTTCTCCTGAGGAGACAAAGATTTGAGTTGGTACACATTCTGATGTAATTATTTTATTGAAGGAGACTGATTGGTAAATTATTCAACCATTGCTGATGAGCACTAAACTCAGCAGTTTGTTAAGTAATGCACCTTAGAGCACCTTAAATCTTCTTGGACTTTCTTTCTTCACGCAGCTCTCAGTAGCACAAGCTTTTAGTAGCATTCAGTGTTGCTGAAGTTATTAGCAATGTACAGGAGACGCTTGATGCTGCTGCAGAAAATCTTGCATAATTTTTCATTCGAATTCTAGAAATTACTGTTTTGCCAAGAGTTTACCATGCATCTTAATTTTCTATAGATTTAGATAGTTTAATGTTATATTGAATAAATCAGATGCTTTGTACAATGTTTGCTCTTTAAGAATGGTATAAATGAGTAAGTTTACTGACTGACTTAAGAAATGACAATTCAAAGCGCTTTTGTAGTCACATACTTAACAATATCTTTCTAAATTAATATTTCACCAGCAATCAAGGCTCAGCATCAAAACCATAAAGCTTCTCTGAATGGTCTTAACTGGTGTCAAGTTTTCAATGAACAATGACAAATCTTCCTAATCTGAAAGTTTTCCAATTAATCCACAGAGTAAGACTGAACAGTCAATAAATTTGAACTAAATCTGCTCAAAAGGTTGCAGAAAAAGGATTTAGCCATATTGGGTAAGTTATTAATTGCAAATTATTTTCTTATCTCAAGTTCACTATTTTTAGAGTTGGACTTTGTAGAAATTGAGGTACCTGACCTCATCAGCTTACAGCTAGGTGGTAAACCTTCTAAGAGAAGCCAAATTATATGTTCAGCCAAGAAAGTATTCTTAGATTAACAAATGAAGTCATTTATTTGAGGACACTTGTTCTTGGCAATATTTTGTTTGACCAAAAATTACTAAAAAAATACATTAGTCTAGAAATACTTGCTCTTAAACTTGACATCCACATAGGGATCTTTAACAAGCCATTTGTGACTTTTCATTACAAAATTTACTGCACAATACTTTATGTGCTCCCATATCCTTCACATAAAGAACTGTACAGTAGTTGCAATAAAATTTGTGTGAAGTGCTTTACAAAACTCAATCTCAACAATGAGATTCCATCAGGAAGACCAATCATCACAGTATTAGACTTTTATTTGCAGGGATTTTCCCTGTAGATAACTCAATCGTTATTCAGTTGAGAGACAACTCACTGTAAACAGTGTATTGCTTCTGGATATATCACCTGTGATCAGTAGGCTTCCTTTCTCCCTTGGCACTTGTTAATATTGAATACAGGTTTGATTAAATGATTAAAAACACTTTTTAAGTGGCAGAATTAAAAAGGATGGAATTATTACCAAAAACATTCAGCTTTTAATGCGACACTTGAAAACATTTACTGGAGCTATATAATCTAAGGGTGTGATCTAATAATATCTGATAACTTATGTCAGACTGCCCTTCATTAGTATGTGGATAGGAGATACATGATCCAAGGGAACTCTAAATTTTCTGAAAGAAGTGTTCCAGATGAGATTCCAAAACGTTATTTATTCTCTTAATTCAATATCACCTGGAATTTCATTTTCTTAGCTTTGATGAATACTTCCTTTTGCTATTTTATTTCTTTTTCATCCTCCTTTGCTTCTCTGACAAAACTCAAGTTCCAGCTTTTCCAGAGGCAAGCTGCTAATGCCATAAACATGCAAAATTATGAACCCACTCCTTGGGCTGTTGAAGCATTTGTGACAGCCACAGACAGTTCCAGCTTGATTTAGGAAGTTCCTGTTCTGCTGGATCCCACAGGGCAATAAATATTATTTATTGAAAGAAGGTGTAACCCCCCTTTTTTTTCTATTCTGTTGCCCATTCATCTTCAGGAGGCACAGACACTGTGCCCCAAATGTACCTGTAAAAGGAACTTGTATAGGGCTCTATGTTGCATTTACTCAGGGCTTGGTTCAGGCAGCTCCCCAGTCCCTCACACCAAATGACATGATCAGGAACTGTATTTTCTACAAGACTTTTGTCTCCTTCATTGTGCAGGCTGCATGGTGTTTGCTTAAAAAGCAGTTTTTCAATATTACATTTGTCATCTGTTTTCAGAATATGGCCCCATGCTGTGAGTACACACAATTGCAATTGGACTTTACAAACCTGGATTAGCTTATCTTCACATGGATGCTGTGTGCTGAGGTGGTTATACCCTGATTTAGTGGGAAGGGAAATGAGGTATAAAGAGATTTAATTTAGAACTTTCTGATAGTAAGGCCCTGATTTTTTTCAGTTAAAAAAAAAATAAAAAAAAAATCACAGCTCTGGTACTCATCACCGTGGATTTCAGCTGCAGCTATGATCAGTCAGTGATGCTGCTCCCGTCAACATCCGTGGGTAAGAAACTGGCTTTACAGACCTTGCTTAGTCCCCTAAGAAATGCTGTTGCAGAAGCAGAGACAGAAACAGTTTTCTAAATTGGCACTGAAAGACAAACTGGTTTTTTCTCTTCTTGGAAGCCTCTGAGTGTATTGGTAAACACGTTCTCAGTTTGATTGTAAACAAGACCAGACCTTACTTTGTTCAGTTTGGCAAATCATTTAAATTACTTTTCCATCACATGGTATCTTATTTGACTTAATAATCATATCAATTCAGAGACTGCATGTCAATATTACTGCTGAAGCTGGCAAAAAAGCCTAGTTTGGCTTTGTCTTGGAGGCTGGCATTTTGAAGAGAAAAGACTCCTTTTACCATGCCAGCCTGAACAAACCCAGTGCTAATGCCAGAACCAAACAGTTAATTTACACTATTCTTTAACCCAACTTTCCTTTTGAACATCTGCTTTCCATCATGGTTTTGTTCCCATTGTCCTTACTTTACCTTCCATCCTTAAAAAAACAAAACTAGCCTAACCTAGAAACCACCCATTGCATTCTTATTCCAGTCTATATTTTTGCCCCATATCCATTTTCAGATTTTTATTCCTTCATCATTTAAGACCAAAGGCTCTTTTTAATCTGCTGAACCAGTGTCAGGAACCAAAGTCACTAGAGTACAGGCAAATAGTCAGCTTTAGCCACTGTCTCCTGCTCTGGTAGAGCCATTTACAGGAATGCCCAATTACATTTGTCTGGGCCTGGACAGAGGGTCTGTCTTTTGAAGATGCTTTTTACAGCCTGCAATGTTTGTGTACAAACAAAGCAAAGGAAGAATTTGAGGAAATTTAAGTGCTACATGAGAGTGGTATGACTTCTCAGACTCAAAACATGGCAGAAAAGGCAGGGTTTTCTTTCAATAGGGACAGCAAACAGCAGGTTCTTTACACAAACCCATAGTGTCTGCCCAATACTTTTAATATTAGCTCAGCAAAAATTGCAGTGGTTGGTGCATCTCAGGTTCATCCCTTTCCTCATTGTCCTCCTCTCTCCCAGCTGAACTGGGCATTAAATTCTTCTGGCTTTGTAGTCCTGGCCACCAGCAAGAGCAGCCAAGGTGAAATGGAAGACTCAGGTCAGAAGTAAGGAGAGGTACCTATATGTCAACAAAAGCTCTTGCCCCAGCTCTCCTGTGCAAGGTCAGATCCTCTCAGCTGTATCCATTTAGTGCACTGTAGAGACGTGGGGGTTTTTTGCTATCTCCCAGATTAATGTTATTCTCAGACAACACGATTCATCCTCTGAATATTGAAATACTTATTTTTCAATAATGAATATTTCAGCTGCTGAGATAAACAGCTCATGTTCTACAGCATTATATAGAGAGCTCCACTGCAGATGCTTTAGTTGCAGGTGCTTGCCAAGCACAAGGATGGCTGAACTTTACAGTTCAGAAGCCATGAATCAGGCCCTGAAACTCAGGAGACTGCCTTTAAAATAATAGAATCCTAAAGAATAATCAGTGTTGGCATTTTTAATTTCCTGCCTGTTTTCTAAACCCTTGGGGAATATATTTTCCCTCTGCAAATCCACAAGGACAGAAACTTTTGCATTTTTTAATGAAAGAAGAGATGGGATGAGCACAGGGTAAAAAGTGAAGAGACCATGAGAGTTGACAAGACTGACAATGGCAGGCATGCTCAGCAAACACAGTGAGAGATGAGAAGTGATCCCAGTCTTTGTAGCTTGCACAGTACCTTGAGAATTCATGCTGCTCTCTAGAGCAAGCACAATTCAGCATCAGAAATCATCAACAAAAATAACTGTTAAGAATCAACCCCAAATTCCTTAAATTATCTTGATATGCAAGAGAAGTATTTTTATGTACTAGCATAATTTTATTTTTTTGTTCTCTTTCTACTGCAGGAAATGCTTAGAGGTGGAGGTGAAATGTAACTCTGTGGCACAGATCCCTGTCCTCTTTTCTGCTATTGTTGGACTTTATCTGTATCTGTATCTGCTCTGTATTATTGCACACCATGGGGTCCTGATCTATAACAGAGCCTGCAAGGTTTCTTGAGGAGGCTTTAAAGCCTGATGGGGAAAGGGTATAGGGATGTACATAACAAAATGTAAATTTCCCAGGTAGCCACATCGCTGCTGGTGTTTTGTGCACAGGTCAGTGGTTATTCCCATACTTATGGCAATAGGCTTGTCCTGCACTGATAGAGATACAACAGCAACAGCTTTTGCGAACAATGCTTCCTTTCCCCCACTAAAATGTATCATCCAGCTTTTCTCTTTGACCTCTGTGATTCCTTGGCCTTTTGTGTCTTTGTAGATGAAATAAAATGGGGCTGGAAAGAAGCTGGCACAGCACTAAAATGTGCTCCTTCATGAGAAGCCATGTGTTCTCCATGGTATAAAAACACATCTGAGGAAGGGGAAGGGAAAGGAGTGAAAGGGGCAAGAAGGAGGGGACTTTGTAGTTGTGGGAAAAGGACTAAGTGACAACCAAGGCACAAGATGGTTGGGAAGGAAGAAGGGAAAGGAGTGGGGCTGGACACAGGAAATCGAAATGTTCCAATAGCAGGAGCATCAGGGATTACCTTGAAGTCAGTACATAGAGAGCAGGACCACTGAAGCCTTAATCCCAGTTCTGCCATTTGTCCTGAGTGACCTTGAGCAGGTCACAGAAAAAAAAAAAAAATGAGACTACTAAATAGGTCTCCAAATCTATTGTCACCTTCTTAAATACAGGTACATTAGCTAAATAAGCATTTCTAAGGTACAAGCAGAGTTTGACTTTTGACAATGCTTGTATTGTCATAACATATTGGACTTGAAAGTTGGGGGTTATTTTGCTGATCTCTTTTCATATTTATTATGATGTTGTTTGGGTTTCTTGTGTGTGTTTTTTTGGTTTGGGTTGGTTTTTGTTTTGGTTTTTTTTTTGGTGGGGGGCTGGTTGTTTTTGATTTTGGTTTTTTGAGTGCCTTTTTAAAGGTCATTATTTATCCAGTTGTGCATACATAAGTTCTGCAAAAAAGTTCTAGGTAACACTAGAAACTTTGACATAATGACAGTTCAGATCTCTTCCTTCCCTTCCCTTCCCTTCCCTTCCCTTCCCTTCGCTCCCCTCCCCTCCCCTCCCCTCCCCTCCCCTCCCCTCCCCTCCCCTTCCCTTCCCTTCCCTTCCCTTCCCTTCCCTTCCCTTCCCTTCCCTTCCCTTCCCTTCCCTTCCCTTCCCTTCCCTTCCCTTCCCTTCCCTTCCCTTCCCTTTCCCTTCCCTTCCCTTCCCTTCCCTTCCCTTCCCTTCCCTTCCCTCTCCCTAATATCATCCTGTTTAAAAAATGAGTAATTTAAGAATAAGTTTAAATGAGTAATTTAAAAGAAAGCAAAACAGTACAAGTATTTCTGTATTTCTTTTGCTTCCCCACTGTACATTGACCATGCAGCTTCTAATGGAAGGATCATAATTGTTTATGTATGCCAAGTACAATAGAAGCACTCTGAGTACAATAAAAATGAGTAATATCAAAATTCTGCACTTTCACCAGGCATAAAGAGTGTGTTGACCTATACAACACTTCAAGGGTCTTACAGATTTGTGGAGTGCTTGTACAATAAAGAAGAAAAAAAGGTATAGCTTATTGTTATTTTTAAATGAATTTCCAAAAGGTGCTTCAAACGCTCACATGCAGTCTGTACAAGAACAGAGACATTATTGTATCTCTTTCAGTAAAGAGGCTGTTTGGGCTTTTTTCATTCCAGAGCAACATGGGATATGATTGAGTGAATAATACTGTCTGATACACCAAGAACCAAGCAGGCTTTAGAAACAGTGGCTTCCAAGTGGCTCCTGGAGTAACATTTTTGATGACACAACCCAAGTAGATACACCAAATTAAATAGTGCTAATAATGATAATTCCACACTAGGATTTCTCATAAATTTGAAGAGTGATTGTCTGTTATTCAACCATTTTTTTAAGGAAACAATAATTCCTAAAAGTGGAAGCAAACATAAAGAAATTAAAATGCGTCTTCTTTCTGTAGGGTAGCATATGTCTACCTAGTATCTTTCCATGATTTCAAGAGAAAGGGAATACTGCAGATATAATTCCTCTGAACTTCAGTAAAGCATCCAGAACTCTGTCAGATAGGAAATAATAACAAAATAAGGATGATTGGTATTAGTAAGGGAAATTATAAGACAGATGCAGAACTTGCTGAAGAGTGATACGTAATATTGAAGAGGAGGCATTAAGCATGAGGAAGATGATTTATGATACTTCTCTGGGAATATTTTGATATTAAGAGGTGACCTATGGGTACCCTTTGGTCATGCAGTGGTGTAAACTTGTCCATGTTGCAGCTGTGGAAAATGCAAGACTGCATCAAGAGAGGTATTTTCCACAAAGATAGCAAATTCACACCATTAATGTTAGCTCAGGAGAGATCTCATGTGGAACAATATGTAATTGTGACCATCTTCGTTCAAGAAAGATGATTAAAATGTAAACTTCCTCAGGGAAGTACTAACAAGATGATCATGACAATGGAGACTTGTCCTGGAGAGAGGAGACTGAAAGAGCTTTTCACCATTTTGTGTGAATGTGTATTTAGTACAAGGGAGGGAAATCTGGAGTACTACTAAACCCAAAAATAGCTTGGAAACTCAGCAGATAATTCTTAAATCTTCAAAGAAATCTGAATAGGGAAGAGTGTTTTGGTCAAAAAAGGGAAAATCCATACTCTCTATCACTTTCTAACAGTGACTCTATGATGTCAGTATATGCAAAGACAAGGAATGGACTAAGGTATTTTGGAAGGTCCTTTAGTCTGTCCCCCTTCTCCACAGAGATCTCCATCTCTGCAGAGTCAGTGCTCTGCGTGGAAGTTGGAGAGGTTTTTATGTTGTTTCATTTAATAGGTAGGCAACATATTGTTGTGATTTGACAGAGAACAGAAGGAACTTCCCCACAATTGCACACTTTCATCTGGCCATCCTATAATCCTCCTAATTCTTTTCCAGTCTTCCAAGCACTATCTGGGGGAAATAGTAGTAAGTCCCATCCCCCATATTCTGCAGAGGGTTGTGTAAGGCATTACCTGGTGTTTCAAAGCTCATCACAGTTCTGGATACATGCAATTATTTCTCTCTTAGAAAGAAATACAGACCTTTCTGCAGGGGGACCAGAAACAAGTGCAGAGCAATAAGTACTGGGGGCTCCTTCAGAAGCATGAGTCCTCACATACACATCCTCTGGAAATAATTAGTGTATGATGAGCTAATTCAGGCCCCGTTTCTTTTTGGAGTGGGCTGCCATTTCTTCTCTGCACCACCAGATGCCAGACTTTTACTGCAAAACTCCAGACCTACGGTTGCACAATGGAAAGGAATGTTTATGCTCTTATATTTTCATGGATCCCTTCAGTTTTGTTTTCTGCCAAATGCGTGTTAAGCCTTTTAAGCACAGCACTTGGTGCCTGTTCCTACTGTAACTCTTTAAGATAATTTGGAAACTAATTGCAGGTGATTACTGAGAAACGGTCTCTTGATAAACTCTTGGCTTCTGTGACCAGGCAGTGATTTGAATCACCTACCACAAAATCATAATTGAAACGGGGCTGTTAGCCATGGCACTGCTGAGGTGTGCAGAAGGAATCTGAGAACACATGCTAGAAAGAAGCAGAAAAAAGGTATAAACTCAATAGGTGAAAATCAGTCGCATTTGACAACTGTTTTGTTTAAACAAACAGCAAAATGACGACAGCCTCTCTTAGCTGTGGAAATGTTCTTAAGAGAAATGCTTATTCTTACATTTTTTTTCAATGATATGAGAAGATTTAATAATTTTCCTTTCTAATATAAACATATTTTATCTAAATTTAACAGTTTACAAATGTACCTATTGATTTTTGATTCATTCTAAAATTCATTTACTACAAAATTATGCAGTTTTGTTTTTCCTATTAGGAATATTAATACTATCATTCCTATTGCACAAGGAATTATTTTAATGAACCATACACTGTTTAATAAAATTTAGAAATATTGAAATAATTTGTAATGAAATTACTCTTTAGTGCAGAGGGGAATTTATTAAACTATGAATCATTCACACTGGGCCAAGGAGAAAGCATATTGTGCCATAAACATAAAGAACATACACAAGCACAAACACAACTAAAAAAAAATACAATTTTGGTAAACATAAAGCAACGTAAATGTGGCAGTTTAGAAAAACGGGTACATTTTACTACAAGAAAGAGTGATTTTTTTTTTTTCAAACTTGCATTGTGCTATTTTAGAGGAATATCAAATTGTAAAGTGTAGTATTACTGTAGATATTTTTTGTTCTCTCATACCAGTGTATATAATACATTTCTTAATCAATGTGCTATCGATTGTTAAAGCTTTCAAAAGTAAATCTTCTAGGTTAAAAATCACACTAATATATTGCTAATAAATATATATTTGCCTGTACATTCTCTCCTGATATAAAGGCAAAGAGTATGTAAATATCATAAGACATTAATAAAAAATTCTGACAGTTAAAGCAAAGACTTTCATTAATAATTAAAACATAAATGATGACAGAACACATTCTATCATGAAATTATGTTGGTTTACAATTATAACACCGGTTCTCAATTTTGAATTATTTTGTGGAAATTAAACAGAGAAAGACAATGCAATATTGTATAGGTACTGGCAAAGAGAGCAACATGATATGAAATATTTACCATAAAGTCTTTTCCAAAAGTATATGCAATTATTGACATAATAATATATATGCATTATTGACATAACCAAATTAAAAGCATTTCCATATTCACAGCTCAACTTTCACTAAAAGTTTTAATTCAGTTTCTCTCTTAATGTGAAAATACTAAATACAAGAAAATATAATATATAACAGACTAGGCCAGAGTCTTTTTTTGCATCATCTTTCAGCGTAGAATCAGGATTTATTTTAACTTAACTGGATCACCCATGAATAGCAGAAATCACTATTTGTTCATGATTCAAGAAGAGTCTTTTTCTGTACATGAAAATGTCAAAAAGTTTCATAATGATAGTTTATTATGTCATTTTTATTCCTTTCCATTCTTTAAAAACAGAGTGTTAAGTCATTCCATTACACTGCTTTACTCTTAATCTTTCCCCTTTTCTCAAAAATTGACATATTTATCATTGATTTTCCAGCAGTTGTTGTACTGAATGCCCTTTTTATAAAAATACCTCAGTTAATCTGACCTCTCTTAATGATTACGCACATATTCTTTAGTAAGTGAATAAAATTTTTCTTTCACAGATAGTAGGTACTTAATCCTCATTATTGCGAATATGCTGAAACCTTGAATACTTGTCAAAGATTCTTTTTATAATCCTGAGGCTGGTTTGCTGTCAGTGATTTATACAGGGGCTGTGCTTACAATAATTGATTCATTCCATACTTAAAGTCTGTCGTTAAAATGACAGTACACTTGCTGTTGTAATTTAGATTTACTCTGAAAAAGGCTTAACTCTTCCCCTGGAAATACATGGTTGTAAAGCAGAAGAAATCGTTTCGTGTGTCAAAATAAAATGACAATAACTTAATTTTAATTCTCAAAGTATTAAACTGAAAACATATTTAAAACATGTGTTAACATTTTTCTGTTACTCTGTATTGGTTCAAAGAGCATTTTTAAAGCACTTTAAAAATCTGCCTTGGAAACACAGTTTTAAGATACAGCTCCTACAGTTAGTCAGCATCTCAGATGCAATCCCCATTGATGCTAAGCTTTCATAAGACAGGAGATTGTAATTTTGGACTGCTGGTAACAATGCTGCACATAAAAGCATATGTACATTTACCGTCACCTCAGATAAAACTGTACAGGCTACATTCTCCTCCCACTTTGTGTAGTCTGTTCTGAAAAACCTCAAATGAATCAAATGAAAAGTGTTTAACTGATTCCTTA
Source organism: Heliangelus exortis (assembly GCF_036169615.1). Lineage (NCBI taxonomy): Eukaryota > Metazoa > Chordata > Aves > Apodiformes > Trochilidae > Heliangelus > Heliangelus exortis. The sequence goes on along the minus strand of NC_092424.1, from coordinate 24,951,085 downwards.
CACTGACAATGTGACATACAGCTTTCATTTTCTTGAGTGTGTTTGACGAGGGGATTAACTAAGTGCTAAGGTACAGTCAGTCCCTCTAAAGGACACAGCAGTGTTTTCCCCCCCTAGCTCCTAGTTTTGTGAAGCTACTGAGGAAAGATTTCTCATCGAATGCACTGATTACTACCCAGCAAACCACAGTATGTTAAAATTTCTGTTTAATAAAAAAAAAAAGAGAAAGGGTTATAAATAAATAAAAAAAAAGGTTTTGCATAGCTCTCTCACTAATATTGTCTCATGTTGATTTTAATGAAACTTCATTAAAGTTTTCAGGTAACTAAGAAACATAATTGTTGTTCATGAGCATTGCAGTTCTACCCACAGAAGAAAAACATGCTGTAAAATGTTAAAAGGAGAAAGATTCAAGTACTACTCAGATGGAAGGAGACAGGGTGAAAGAATTAAGCCACAAAAAGTGCATCACTGATAGTTTACACTATTAGGAGACAAGAAAGACACTGAGTTACATTGAAATAGTATCCTTTACAACCTTGATGTGGCTCAGTAGTGGACCACATGCAAAACCAGAAGGTCACTTAGGACTGAATTCTGACCATATAACAACAGATCACGCTCCTCCCACCAAGGTCTCTGTGTCTTCTATACTTATTCAACGACAGAGGAGGGTCTTCATCATTTAAGACATCTTTTGCACAGTGTGGATAAAGAGAATAGTTTGGAAATGACTGTAAGATCATTCTTGATTTGGGAAGGCTAAATTTAGCTCTGAATGTGCTATAATGTAGTTTTCTGCTGTGATAAAATTCGTCTTGTTTCCACTCGTGCCAAATCAGGCATGTCAAAGGAAAAATGCAACTAACTCAGTCTTTTCACAAATATTATCTTGAGTTTGGGCTTGCCATTATTACAATAGTTGAAATAAAAATAGTACTAATATAATAGGAGGAAATACATGGATTGTTTTGTTGCTTTGAAGGCATACTATTTTATTCCTATTTAAGCAACCTGGATTCTACAATAACAGTAGACCTTAAATAAACCTGTTACCTTAATTACTGGAGTTCTGTACATGGAGTGTAGGTTTAAATAACTGAGTTTTTTTCCTGTGCCTGACAAGATAACACCATCAGGTAAGAAGATGACATTAAATACAGAAGTCCTGTTGAATTGCTGTTGGATAAAAAGAGTTGGGATAAATTTTAGGCACAGTTACAACTCTGGAAAATATAGCGGGTGCATTTTTGCACAGGCAGGTGAATGTGTGGCCTCCAGAAGCAGATCTTGCATCTCAGTTTCAGCAAGGAGGAAAATATCCCTGTCAAAGTTATAATTGCCCATGAAGAGGAGTCTATAATATGAATAATCACTACTGTTGGGGGGTGCAGGGAGAGTGCTTAATCACTGCAATGCTCTATCATTCTTCAGATGAAATATTTTATAATTAGACATTTCACCACAATATCAAGCATTTCCTCAAGGAAAATGATCTCTGACGAAAACATCTGGTTTTGGTGCATTTACAGGTTTCTGATGTTTCACCTAAAATATTTCTCTTTCAATACATTCTTCTATTGCTGAAACAAAAAGGAAAAGTAGCACATCCCATTAGTGGCAGGACTAAAAGACCCCACATAATGGGGAAAATCTATTTATTGAAGGAAAAGGTAATCAAGAAAACAAAGTGTTTTTACATTATGTTCCACATGTCATTGAATTTTATTAAAGGAATTATTCTAAAGAAATCTGCTAATTTGAAACAAATACTGTCCTGGAAAATTAAGAATTCCATGAAAATGTTGAAGTGTTTATTTTTCCTGAATTTTAAGCTTTCCACTAGTCAAAATTAAAATCATTTTATGCTAATACAGATTTATAGCAAATTCTCTTAAAGTATGTGCCAGGATAGATTAAAAAAATATATGAAAGGCAGTCACAAATTAATTGATTAAAATTACTCTTCGTGTTTTTGCCATTAAATCCATAGCTAGAAAACGATTGCTATAATTTCATTCTCTAGGAAATGTTTTTTAATTTGCAGTTTAAAGCAAACAGACAAGCAAACAAAGATTTGTACTGAAACTCTTTGCTTTCTTGTCCCCAGAAATATCAGTAGTAAACATGCACAGGAGAATTGCATGCAGTGTAAGAAGCATATGCTTTCTGCTAGCTTTATGAAAAAATACAGATAGAGATGTTTTGGTTTGGTGTAATTATTTACTAAGAGCTGAAACAGTCCTTTTCTGTGCACAGCAGCTGAATTGTGTGTTTTGTTTAAATGTCTTTTAAAAGGGTATTATTTTGTGCCTGTAATACCCTCAAGACTGCATGTGTGTGTGTCTGCACATGCAGTGAGCTACCCTGGTACCAGCCCATGTTTGTGTAACTATTGTTTGGAGAAGATGGATGGTTCCTCCTGCCCCACAAGGTTGTTTCATGACTGTAACATTTCCTGAAAGGGATGGGAGATGCTGGAAGGAGAGGGACTCTTTGTTACTGGCAAATAGTCTCCATGTCCAAAAAAGTAAGAAAATAATTGCTATAGGAACAAAGATGCTGTGCAGTAGGATGTGATACAGGATATGCTGTATTGGTTGTAATTCACGAAGCAGCTGAACAAATCTGCACATAAGGAAAATGGCACTCTAATTTTCTGTTGAAAATCCAGACAGCGTTCTCACCTTGCATTTCACTGTGATGTTGCTGCTTTACAAAGGAGAAGAAAACTGATTAGCAAATTGCTAATCCAATAATTGTAACAACAATTAGCTCTGTAATAATTAGACACAGAAGCATATAGAATAAGAATTACATAAAATACAAACTCTCACTCTTTTCCCTCTTCCCTCCCCATCACGTTTCCAACCGAGCATTTGGGTAAAAATAGCTATTATATGACATACCAGACAGGGTTTTCTTCTTTTCATATTAAAACTAACAATAAAAAAATTGCAACTTAATATGACAGTGAAATGAACACTTGATAAGAACTTCAAGGCCAAGATGTTTTCTTTGACCTTCCTTTCTTCTCATTACCCCTGCCTCAGGACATTCACTCATTGTTGTGACCTTTGTAATTTCTGTTTTATTATAAATTTTTAATATAAAAATGCTGTGGCTCATGAAGCTTCGGGTATGAAAATGCTATTCATATCAGAAATAAAATCAGATTGACATACCAGAAGAAAACACTTTAAAAACTGGTGAATTGTCAGCTATGGATAGGATTCCCTGCTGTTTAGACCATCTCATCTTAGTGTATTTCTTAGCTGTTTGTCAGCTAAAGCCTCTACTCTTGCAGCTTTAAAGTTTATTCAGAATGTTGCTTAAAAAAATCATTTCACATTTCCAGCAATGTGTGGACATTTTGACTCCTATTGAAGAATTATAACATGACTCAAAACTTCTCTTAAAAAGAGTACAAAAGGATTAAAGGGTGTACAAACTGAATAAGGCTTATTTGGCCAAGGGGGGGCACAGCCACCTGACATGGAAGCTCTTACAAAACCCTGGCTGGATGAATTGCACTGGCAGTGCCTCAGGTACCTAGAGGAATGCCCTGAGCACAAGATCAAAAAGAACTGTATTGCCTCAGTTGGGGCCTGGCATTTGGGGCTGGTAGGATTGAAAGCTCTCTTTTCTTTAAGACCTCTTTCACTGCTTTGTTTATAACCCGCCCTCCTACCGAGGTCAGGCAAACTCATCACAGGTGCAGAGCCTGGGCTGTGCAGGGGGGGAAGCTGCTTGTGGGTCCCTCCTTCGTCACCTCTAAAAGAAGCTGCTTTAGAGTCTTCCCTCATTTGCATGGAGAGATTTAATTTCCATCCCTTAAATATGACGAATTGCTGAGATTTCCTTCAGTTAATGCTTTTAACAGCTCCCAATAAACTTCATTAATCAGGCCAGCTCTAGGCCCAACGTGCAGCCTGGAAGCAGCTAATTTGCCTGATGAGCCCACGACTTTAGTGAATAAACAGGTGGATAAGCCGAGGGTTTTATGGCCTTAATTACACTCTAATCAGTTCAGCACTTGGCGGGCAAAAGGGAAGAGGGAAAAAGGTGGTGGCAGTAGCCGCAAGAGCAGCAGCCGCTGCTGCCACCACTTCCCTGCATTAGCTGTTTTCCTGCTTCACCCTCTCCCACTTTCCAGTGTTTGCCTCTCTACTTCTTCCTTCTCTGTTGTCTTTCCTCTTTTTCTCCTCTCTTTCCAATCAGTTCCATTCCTTCTAAAAATCAACATCTGATGGAGAGGCTGTTTTTCTCTTCCTTTCCTGCTACTTGCTGCCTTCCCTTTCCCTTTATTATTTATTTTTTCTTCTTTTTCCCCCTCCATACCTCATCCCTCTCACCTCTCCTCTGCCTCTGGGCCCTGCCTCCCCGCGCAGCCCGCATCCCTCTCTCCCCTGCTACATATTCTCCCTGTCACAGTTAGGCTGCCTGACAAATCACTTCAAGGGCAGCCTAACTTTGAAGGACAAGACAAAGCTTTAGCATATGGTCCAATCCCCAGATGTTTGTCTCTCTCTCTTGCTCTCTCTCCCTCCCCTCTAAGAAGGGCTACTTGGGAAGCCTGGCTTTTTTTTTTTTTTTTTTTAATATCCTCTCCTCTCTCCCCCCAAGCTTTGGTGGGGGTCTGTAACTAGCAGGGGGGGCAGCTTTTCCCTTTACAGCCTCCCCACAGAGAAAGGCACGTTGGAGCGGAAGCAGAGCTGCTTTTTCGGAAGTTAAACGATGTTTCTCACACTGTGGGTATGAGTGGTTTCAGGGGTTGGGGGGCATGGGGAGGCAGGGGATGCTCACGGCCGGACCTGCCCCAGAATGTCACCCCACACACACACATCTCGCTGCTGTGCCACCGAGTCTGGCTGAGGTGGGCCGGCGAGGTGCTGCCGCAGCCTCTGAGCAGTTCCCGGGGAGGGAGAAGCCGCCTGCGGTGCCCGCAGCGGGAGGAGAGGAGGAACCAGCTGCTACCCCCGGACACGGCACCGCACACCCGGGAGGCAAGGGGCGAAGAGCCGGGATGGAGAGACATGGCCTCAGGGGCTGTCCTAAGGGGGGAGCTGGGGAGTCGGAGAGGCGGCAGTAGAAGCCCGGAGCCCCGGGGCAGGACCCGGCCAGGAGGCCGAGAGGCGAGGGGCAGAGGGAGGGCTGGCCCCTGCTGCTCCCCCCGAGAGGCCTCAGAACGGGTCCGGGGAGGGGGGTGCGGAGCTGCAGCCAGGGTCCGAATCGCTGTCACCCCGAGAGCGGCAGAGCTCTGCCGGGGTTCTTATGGTTATTTTCACTGTTCTGCTGAAAATAGAGAACTGTGAGAGCCTGAGCGGAGGCACGCCATCACAGAGCAAAACTCTACCCGTAGTGAAGATCTGGCATCATACATATACCTCTCGGGGTTTTTGTTCTGGGTTCTCTCTGTAACTTTTGTCCTTTTAGGAACATGACACCGTGGTCCAGCCACTATCAAACCCAAAAAAATGTCTTAATCCACAGCCTCTGAATGTACTTAAAGAAAAGGATTAAGCTGTTTACTTAAGGGGTAACTTATGGCTCATGCCAGAGAGTGGGAAAGCCCAGGTAGGGAAAAAAAAAAACAAAACACCACTGATGCTTTCAGCTGAACACGCTGGAGCACTGATCTGGCTGCTAAAACTGGCCACTGAACTTCTTAGAAGTGAACGTATTTTTCCTTCCTAAAACTTACCATCAGAAGGATTTGTTTGAGCGTTTTATCTCAGCTATCAAAGACATATTAAGAGAATAAAAGATTGTTTTCTCCAGCACCCCCTTCTTAATACAGTTTTTTATTCTGTACATGTAACAATACTGAGACTTAAAAAAATGAACTGTCACAAAAGCAAAATGGAATTCATCTCTGTCTGTCTGTTTTCAGATGGATTAAAATGTTCCTGTTACTTTGGAGGCTGAAATGATTTTCACCTGAAATTTGCATGGATTTCTTCATGATGTCTCCTATTTATTTTGTTTTTAGCTGTGCTAATTAGCATTTTTTCACAGCTTCATAATAGATACCTGCAGCATATGTCTGAATTGCTTTTTTAAAAAGTCTTAGTTTATATGACACTTATGTTACATATTTTTGACAAAATCAAGCATAGCAGCCTTTGCACATTAATTCAGAAAGAATTTTCTTTAAAACAGATGCTATTTCTTGCTTACATTAATTTTTAAGGTAGAGAATTAATTTAATAATCTTTTAACTGCAGTTACTTAGAGCTTTTTTGACCAAAAATAATTATGAGTTGACTTTTTAAATTATCAATGTTAAGGACAACTTTGAAGAACATTAAGCAATGACCTGTCATTTCATTTTCATTGTTTCTTGGTTCAAAGAATCTATAGTGTACTTAGAGGTAGCTTTTTTGTGTCTAGATGTTATGATGAAGTGAAATCCTGACACTTATTCCACAGCACAAGAGAGAAGAAATAGATGGCAAAACCTTGCAGTTTTTACCGTTTTTTTTTTTTTAATCGTACCAATTAAATTGCTTGTCCCTTCATAAAATTGCATCTTGTATAGGCATGCTGCCATGATGGAATTTTGGGACTGTACTATCCTGCAGTTCATTTCCAACTCTCTGTGCTGCGTTACTGTCCAACAATCAGAGGAAATTAAGACATTTCTTAAAACATGAGAGAATATTTTACTCCAAGTTCTGCAAATTCTCAAAGTGGCCCTGGAGAAATACAAATGCACAAAGCAAGAGGCGAAGCTGGGCCTGTGTTCAGCACTCCATCATTTCTTGTCAGAGGTGCAGCCACTATGCATTATCCTGCTGTGATTGATAGAGAGGGTTTGTGCAGGCTGGGGGAGCTGGGCACAGCTCAGATGGGGCCGTGTGTTTCTGGTTTAATTTCATACTACCTGTAGGGAAAAGGTAAACTTTGGTGGGGCTGGCGATTTGGCGACAGGCAGAAATTTTACTTCTTTGCCCATAATGTATAGGTTGTCTTCCCTAAAAGTTAAATATCATTTCTACATCTACGTGGTCATGATCCAAAAACAAAAGCAAAAGGAAGAAGGACATACCCCACCTACACAAATGATATCATAGTAATAAAATAGCTTTCAGGCTATCAAGTTTGTTTGTCTTAATTTAGAACTTCTTCCATGGGCAGTGTACTCAAAGACCTGCCCTTATATTTCAACTCATTTATTCATCAGGGGGAGCAGACAGAAGGCTCCCACTTTCAGTGCAGAGCTGTCCTTTTAAGATTAATTTGGTGCCAGTGTTACCGGTTGAAAAAAATAGAATAAAATATACATAAGGTTGTTACATGTAAAACCAAAACATAATAAAATTCTATTCCCAGTATATAACAGGTGACAGGAAAGTCTACCTAAAGGAGCTATTATTGCTGTAGAATATAATGTAATAATTTATGCATTTAGAAGCTTTGACACATTTTTCTTCAGCTGGGGAGAAGAGTTTAGGTTTCTTTGCCTATGATCATTCAAGATCTTGACTAATTGATGTAAGATCAAAGATGACAACTATCTCACCAGTGTTATGTAAAACTGTGATATCCTCCAGTTCCTTCATTTCTTCCTGAAATGGCCAAAGGCAAAATAATTTACATAAAAGGTCTCCGGTATTAAAAAGTAAAATTTCTTTCATTGGGACTTTTATGTGATCCCCAAAGATTTCTACAGATGTTTACAAACATAATCAAAATGAACATAGTATTATTGTGAATGATTTCTGGGGGAAATCAGAGCTTTGTTTTGTTTTAAAGCATTAACAAGCTACAATAGTTTGGAATGACCTTTTAAAACTGTGATTTTCTAGTTCACATCTTTATTTATAGTAATTATTTCCTGGAAAGAGCCACTCTCAGATACTAATTGGTGAATCTTAATTTATCATTCTGTAAACTCTTCCCCTCCCTCATTTAATTTCTTTGGGCAAATCTGCCTTGAAATACGAAATCAATATTTTACATAAAAAAAAGAAATTGTGAAAATTTCTTTCTCCTATAAATTGCTTTTAAAATAATCTATATATTAATATAGAAAGAAAAAATAAATAAATAATTAAAATATGTTTCTAATAAAATATATTTCTGTGTGTATGTGGTTTCTACTGATTACGAACTAGGCATTTTAAATTGTGTATTGAAACAATCTGCAGTGAGTTTTAGAGACTGTGCCACAACAGCAAGTATGTACCCACATTCACACCCCTGTGAGCTTGGAAAAGTCACTTTTCTTTATTTTAGACAAGGAAGGAGTACTTTTTATGATCTATCTGAGGTTTTGGGGTTTTGTTTTTTTTTAATGTTCGGGGTTTTTTTATTTTTTAAATGTGGTCAAGACAGCAAGATCATTCAAACCCTCATTTCTCTCCTTGCTCCTCACCTGTCTTGCAGCATTTTCAAATTTGTTCTCTTAAACATTTCCTTCAGATGGGATACTTAACTGTGGTTTAAACCCTGCCTTTGCAAGTGTTTTACACCTAAACATGTAAAAAAGTGAAGCAGCTAGTTAAAAAACGCTTACCAGTATAGGATAATTAACATCAGCCTGGAGTAGTACACCATGGCTAACTCAGTGAGCCCTGCTTTACAGCTGCCACCAAGAAACAAGCAGTAGTTATAAAATGCTCACGTACCAGGATATTCCTTTAACACCTCATTTATTACTCTAACATGAAAAATGTCCCCTTCCATTTCTTATGGTACCACTGCATTAAGGGCCTTAGTCGCAAAGAAATTATTTGTATGTGCATACGTATAAAGCAGTTTTCTTGTAAAATAGAATTTGAATAATGAATTATCTCTGATACAAATGAGATGGATGTTTATTGAAAGGAGGATGGCTAAAGTTGAAGAAATAGAATTGTATGTGTAGGCAGAAGATTGCTTCTCTTAAATCATTGGCTAGGGGGTAGTTTTTGTTTTTGTCTGTTTTAATGCTTATTTTCAGTGAAAAAGCGCAGGCAGAAAGCAACTGTAACCAGGCATGAGAAACAGTAACAAACGGACACCCAGCACACACATGAGTGTAGGTTGACAGTCCATTGCCTTTATATGATAGACCCAGAGGCAAATACAAAGGTGCCAACACAACTACTAAATGAGTCTGCCAAAGAGCCAGATGCTGCAGCTGGAAAAGCATTTTCATTGCCTTAGCAGCTGCGTACTGCACGTGCTGTCCTGAAAGGAGGCAAAGGAACTGGGAGAGTGGTCATCAACTAAATGATATCTACTTATGCTTCTGTCTATGTATGCTTGTGGGTGCATGTATGTAATTATGACAGCAACTACATTTATTAGGGAGAGAAATGTATTGTATTTTATTTTCTAGTGACTTCTTAAACGCCAATAACAGAATTGTTTGGGGAATTGGTCTTTTTAAATTGCTTAATGTGGCTAATTCTAGTTTTCTATTTTTTACAGATGCTGGCTGAAAGAGGAATGACAAACACTCAAGTAAGTGCTTTTAAGAATTCACACCAAGATACATCCTTCCCCCTACTTTATCCATATGGGATTTTGAATAGGGAAAATGAATCCAAGTAGTCCAAGTGTCTTTAAAGTGCAGCTTAATGATTACTTGGGCTCAGGTTGTTATATTCAGAGCCCCCAGAAAGCTCAGAAGCTAGCACTCTAACCTGCACTTGCACTGTGTGAGAGCAGGGATGACTGGGAGAGACTGCATGGCAGGGTGAACATGTGGCTCCCAGGAGTGCAGGATCCAGCTCATCGACTGCTTGAGTTAAATAACAAAAGGAAGCTGTCTCAGTAAGTAAGGAAGTCATTTTCTCTAAAAGACAAAAGGGAGAAAGATAAGCAGTAAAGGAGGGTGGCCATCCATGCTCTTCTGCTGAAGCAGCCTGTGGTCTTCACTACTGTGGTGCTCAGTTTAGGTCTTGAAAAGGCTGTGCAAGCACTCCTAGCACAAGGTGATATATATTTGAATTTACAGCAGCTTTCAAAGACTGATGTGTGTAATTTATAGAACTGGTCTGTGCGCAATTAGGAAACATGGCAACTGAAGTGGTGTTCCAATTCTTTTCCTAAGAAGCTGCACAGATTTGTGCTCTGAACTAATAAAGAGGTCTTTATATAAAATTAGAGATTAGAAAAGTACGTGCTAAAGCCTCCTTCCTTGGCTAGATAATTACTTTTTTATCATTATAATGACCTGTCGTACTAATAAAGTTATTTTTTTCCAAAAAAAAGTTCATCAACCCTGTAAGGGAAGGGACTACATGAGAAAGTCAATTGAAATCGTTACTTTGCAGAGTAAATATATTTTTAAATCTTACCCTTTAAGCTGTTGAATATCATTGCGTACTATTTATAAAAGTGGCAAATTATTAAAAATCCCAGTCAATGAACTACAACTAAGTGTAGGTCTTGGCTGGGGACAGTGTACATAGAACCTATGTGTATGCATTTTTATATGTAACCACTTTCAGAGGAAGTAGAATTGTGCATGTATTTATGTATTAAAATTATAAATCTGAAATAACGTTGCATGCATTAGCTTTCAAATTCGTCTTGATGAAAAGAGAGGAAAGGAACTGTCTGCAAAAGAATTGTTGTTCGTTTTCCTGGGAAATTACAATGTTCAATCTACTAGATAAGGAGGAGTGAAAGCTTTCTCTTTAAAATAATGGTGCATGGAGAATGTGGTTTTCACAGTATTTAGAGGCAGCAATCTTCTGTCTAATGCTATGTCCAAGAACAGTTATGAGATTTTCAGCGAGAAAATACTATTTTCTTATTTTTGCAATTAATGGCGTTTTTATTATTTATTAATTATTAATTATTAATTATTAATTATTAATTATTAATTATTAATTATTTATTTTCTTCTAGATATAGAGGCTGCTTCCTTTTGTTGCTCTTAAGCCAGCAGTAGGACAGAAGAGTGGATGAAAAGAATGGAATCGCAGTGGGAGCTGAAATAAAACCGAAAGCAAAAAGCAAAGGCAACGTCCTACAGAGGAAGTTGCAAGGTAGATAAAGAGCTGATCGCCGTTTGGTGGAATAGTTGTGTCTCCCAGTGCTCTGAGCAGGCAGACTGATACATCCGGAGGGGACGGGTGTCAGGCTGGTGCAGGTGTCAGTGGCTGCCAGTGAGTGATTGCACCATCAGCCTCCTACCGTGATCCATCATGCGGGCCCAGCCGGTGAAGAATCACAGCCTCAGCAAGGTGCTGAGCCCAGCAACATATCATTAAACAAGGTTACCACCAGCAGATTTGTTCCCATGATCAATCTGGTCAATAATCACTCCACCTCGCTGTACATTTTCCCCTCCTTAAAACATAAACAATTATTATGAAAGTGGTGGCAAAACAATATAAAGCGTTGAGAAGACTTAATTTCTCCAATGGCAAGCTGCAGGTTTCTTGTTAACTCCTTACAAACTAAGAAAAATAACCCTTTATACTAAAACTTTTCCTCAGACAAATCCTCTAAACTAATTCATATTTTATATTTTGAAGTATTTTATTTCTGACTCGCTATTGGATGTATTTTTTTTCCTTTTTAACTTTCAACCCCCAACATGGATATATAATGTGTATAAGGATGTGCTGTGCTGTGTAATACATATGTCAGTTAGCAGTCATCCATAAACACTCTTCTGCTTTGTTTCAACTCTAATCTCTTTTGTTAACCCTCTGTCAGACCTGAATACACTTTCTCCCACCCAGGCTCACTCAGCATCATTGTGCTGTGCATACACATCTCCACTTACAAAAATCCCCATGTTTGTATTCACTTGAAAGCAGAAACTTCCTTCGTGCACTCACAATACATTTTCTGCTGTACTGGTGGGCTGCAAACTCCTACTCAGTAACTGCAAGATCCTGGAGTCCCTTAGCAGATAGCAGCTCACCAAGAGGGTTATTAATACAGTCTTTGTGCCTCACTCAAATGATTTTAGTAGGAGAAATTAGGGTCAAATTAGAGAGTTTTATAAACTCACGAGTAGGAATGAATAAGCTGAATTTCTCTACATCAGACTGCCAAGCTTTGGGAAATTAATAAAGGAGGCTGTGGGGGAAAACCAGAGTGGCTGCTTCTCCATCTCTTTTACTAACACCGGAAAATCATGTACTGACCAAAAATGTAGGCATGAGAATGGACAGAGAAAGGAGTATAAGTCTACCATAAATGGCAGAATAGAACTGTGAGCTGGTGTCCTGTCTCTTCTGTAGCCATGCCAGAGACCTCATAATGAGTAATCACCCTGCTCCCTGCAACTTGCAGACCTGTGCATACATCTGTATAAGAACAGGGTTTTGTGGCTTGATGTGATAGCAGGTAGATCACAGATATCATTAGTAAAGCTTGGAGTGTTCAAAAAGAAATTAAAAACAAGTCCCTGTCCCTTAGAAATACAGAGAGTAGTAGCTGTCATGGTAATACTTGGTGGGGTCAGACTTAGGACTGTTGGTATTAGGATAATTTTTCTTTTCAGATGTTGCCAGGTGGATAGAAAACCTCAGCTGAAATGCTACCTTCTGCAGAAGAAAGTCTCTCATCTTTAACCTCAAATGTGATTTTTAAAGTAGTTAAGCTGGTACAGAAGGCTGGATGAACACTTGTGTTGACTGCATTGGGCTTTTTTATGATCTGATCTAAAAGAAAAAGAAGCCCCCCAAATTTATGCTGAAATAAAAATAATTCTGAGATGATTTTTCTATTGGTCTTCACATGTAGATGGGCTGCCTGTGAATGAATGGCTGTTGCTAAACCTGTCTGACCTTCTTCCCATCAATAAGGGTGAGACTGAGGGCTCGGGGGAAATGTGACACATGGTTCTCTCCTCTTCTTTGTACTTCGGGTCAAAAATTGCCTTGGGTGGGATGTCAGCACCTACAGCCAGACCCATAGTCCCCACAGCCTCTAAGCTGTTAACACTCCATTGCTGCTTAAGTCCTAGGGGCTCCTCAGCATTACAGTTGCCTCAGCTGCAATCATCATATCATATATCATACAAACATGTTATCATATTATGGAAATAAATTCACAGTGATGTAAACTAATCAGTTGTTGGGTTTGTTTTCTTGCTTTTTTTGTTTAACCTACAGTGAACTCAGCTATAGTAGTGGTGGCCGATAAAGCCTGTATCAAGAACTCATCCACATGATCTGCCAATAGTGGACTTCTAGCCTGTATTGATATATGCACTAGAGAATTGATTGCCTGCCTAGGTAGATAAGAACATGTATTGTTCTTCAGTGTGTGTAGTGCATTACTCTTTCCCAGCTAATGTGATCTCAGAATCCTTCTTAATAACGCAAGTCCACCAGTCCAACCAGATGACAAAATATAAATTTTATGGAGGTGTAGTCCTCAATCCATAATCCTTTGTAAAAGACAAAAAAGGATGAGTGAAGTTTCCTATAATGAAAAAAAAATAAAATTTCACAGTCAGCCAAGGTTCTATTTTTGAAGCATTTCTTATGTTCATTCTTTTACTTTTTCTACAGATTTAATTTCTTTTTTCTGAGAGTAATCCTGTGATTGTAGCCCTAATTTTTCTTTTATTTAGTGAAGAGTAAATCCTAAACTTACTGAAGCTATTTAAAGTAGTTAACACCTGGATGAGTTATGGCTTCAATGCTGCATAGGTTGTAGCTTCCTAATGTTCATGGATTGTTCTTATGATAGAGGAATAACAAATATTGGAAGGAAGTCAATAGTCAATAATTCTGTAAAAGTATTTAATAAATTATATTTACTCACATATTATTACTAGCATTTTTCTTTGTTACTACTTAGAAACTGAAGGATGCTGTAAACTTCTATTAATAAATATTTTTCTCATATATATGTGTATATTTATTGCTTCACTATAAAGTTGTTCCTAATTCTTTCATAAGATGAGTGTCTTTTTATTTGCATCCAGATCCAAAAATGTCAATATACATTTAAACCCCTAAAAATAGGGAACTTTTTTTTTCCCACCCACTAGAACATTATTCAAGGTGAACTTAAAAATTTGTTTTGTTATATTCAAAACAGTATTATTGCAATCCTGAACTTTCTATTGTAAAGCTTAGTAGCCTGCAGCTCACAAATCAGAAACTGTAAAATAGACCAACGATGCACTGGATAGAATTTATTCCCTGTGAAAATTTTTCATTAAATTAATCAAGGAATTTTTCAGATTCAAATGGCAGATGCTGCTCACTATAAATTTTACCCTTGCAGAATATAATACGCTTTGAATAATTCTTGTGCAATTTTTTCTTTAGAACTTAATACAACCAGTAATAGTTTGTAATAACAGGAAGAGGTGTAGAAAATTGTTACAAATAATAAATGATTGGAATCCAGAAATAATGTTTACTAACGTTAATGAATTTGTTTTTCATTTTATTATATCTTCACACCCCAAAAAATTCTCATTGTTTGTGACAATATGGTCATTGTTTGTGACAATGCTGGTATAAACCAGCATTTCCGGTTTCTATAGCTAAATCCTCATTGAAGTCAGTGGAGCATTCTGCTGAAGACTGAATGGAGCAATACAGTCCTTGGAATGGGATGGCTAAGAATTTTTATGTTTATACAGTCTGCTTCACAGCACTTTTCATTACTTCTCAATGGCAATAATTTACGAAGAAGCAGGGCTGTGAAAGGTGTCCTTCCCAAAGGTGGTACATGGTTTCATGCCAGACTTCATAGCCAACTGCATCCAACTTGGAAATTTTCTCAACCAAAGCAAGCTATAGTCTCAGTTTTTTAAAAGAAAATCTACAGATGTTGTCAATCAGTGGCACGAAGAATTGTACCAACAGAACCCAAATTCACTAATTGCATTTAAAAGAATATATTGTTTAATCAGCATCAGATTGTCAATCAGGCCTCCCTGAGATGGCTTTTCCTTTTTTTCCTAGTTTTTTTTTCTAAATCAAGACAGTATGTGTTAGAAACTTTGAACAGTTTTTCTTTTTTTCGCCTCGCCCTCCTCCTTGCACTTCCAAGATGCCTTGAATTGTCTTCTCTCTTATTTAATGAATATTTTTCTAAAATATCTTGCATGAAACTTGTTTTGTGCCACATGCGTTTGAGTCATTACTTGTAAATTTGAAAATAGAACTTTTTCAATGTTCATTTACTCTCGAGAAGTGTTAAGCATGGCCTCAACACCCAAGACACAAGAATTCCAAAGTTTCCGTAATAGTGAGACTGAAGAGGAAAAAAAATAATGAAATAACACTGAAACAAAATTGCTAGAACAGAAGAAGATTCAGGGTTTTTTATGAACTGCTTTTCTGTTCCTTTTTCCTATTTGTGGAAAAATGAGTCCAGAGTGAACAAAATATGCTGGTATGCAATAAAAAAATTTCAGGCAGATATACCATAATTTGTTATGGAAGGTATTTGCAATGCATTAATGGTACTCAAAGGGTGACATGAGCCTAAGCAGAAAAACCAGAACATCATAGCTGGGGAGCAACTACGGGGAGTTGATTGTGAGAAAGGAAGGATACGCAGCTTAGATGTGAGGTGGTTGCACGCTGACCACAACACATACAGATGATAAGTCAGGAAGGGGAGCTAAGCAAAAGCATGTTGTGTTTGTACAGGAAATCTAGCTGGTGTTCATTGGGTGTTTTATTTTTCCAAACTTTTCTGAAGGGATGGGAAATTACATTAAAAATGAACAGATACATCTTTACAGGTAACATGGGAGTTCAGAAATTCTGTAAGTATGCAGGAATGATATCAGGTTGGCAACCAGGATTCAGGCAGTATTTGTTGACTGAAGGTAGAAACTGGGAGAATTGAGCAATAAATTTTCACTGACTTTTGCCACAGAAGCTTCTTGGAAATGAAGGACAACCTTAAAGAAGTAAAAATGCATACATTTTGACTTAAAATTTGCTGGTTACTTCCAACCTTCCTTATTAATTTGCCCATCCTCATGACTTTCTGGGCATGTTTTGCCTACATGATATTCAGATATTCTTGTGTCTCATATCACATAAGCCTAACAGCTCAGTGTCCAGCAACAAGACCTTCCCTAGCTAAACAATGTTATACCAGCTTGGGGTTATCAGAATGCGTAGGTATAGCCAGGTGGCTTATCAGAGAACTTGAACTCAGTAAAGGGTTAGAAAGGCTGCTTGATGGTTTTATCACATATATTTCTATGCTTGGAGTGTTCTTCCCGACTTGGCCTAAATTCTTATCAGCAAGTTATTGTACTTACTGATTAAAGTCAAGTAGCCTTTAATGCTAACATGATTGTTATCTATATTTTCAAATAATTAGAGAAAAATATGATTTACAAAAATGGGAAGTATAAAAAAAAATTATATTTGTTAATGGAATTTTATCATGCAGGACTTCACTTCTTTAGTGAAGAGTAAGACAGGTAATCTGTTGGAGGTAGGAAAATGGTCAGCTTAGGCAGTATATTGAAAAATCAACAAAGAAATTAGAGTTTCTTTCAAGTGATCTGGAGAAATTGTCCTTGGTTCTGCTTAAGAGTTATCTGTATACAAGAATGGGCTATCATAGTACTGCCCCACTGCAAAACACACTCCCTTCATTATCCCTGTGTCCTGAAAATATATTTTTTCTGTCTTCCTAAACTTTATGATGTCTCACTTTCACTTCATGTTTCGTTTCATCTTTAAATTTTGCTCTTTGAATTTCAGCCTATGTATATGTATACATACAGTATTTATGAGGACTTTGCACCTTCACATTTAAGGTATAAACTGATCATCTGACATCAACAGTGGTCAGAAAAGCAAATCTGAGTACATTTGTGAGTATTTGCCAATTTGGCAGGAATCCTGCTTCTAAAACATTAATTTCTGGCAAAGATTAGAAGATATTTTCAAGAAAGAGCAAGTTATTAGGCTGTTTCAGTATGTAGATTTCTATGACAGAAATATTTTGGAATTTGTATTCACTGAAAACCTCTATTTAAAATTCTTTGAATGACAAAATAGAAACAAACACTGATGGAAAACTGATTCTGCTGATTTAAAATCTGTCTGAGCCCAATACAACACTCTCCCAAACATAAATATTTCCAAAGTTATCATGCTTCTTTTTGGGATGTGCTCTCCGAAAAGCCTGTCTGCAAATGTATTTCCCTACTCCTGATCTCACTGTGCTAAAGACAGAAAAAATTTCAGCGGGTGGTGGTAGTAAAGACATCTCAGTACCTGTCTGTAGTAGTTTCATACGGATGTCTGCTCTCAGGTACAAAGCATGTTCGCTGACCATTCACCCGTGTTTTGCTATATCCCTAATCATATAAGTCACAGAGGAGCTCTCCGCATGCTTTTCCTTGTTAGATTTTCAGGAGGCAAAAATCCAAGCAGCTGGTTCCTGTCCTGTGTTCACACTGTTGGCTGTGTTTTTTCTCTTGTGTATCTATATGCTGTGCCAGCCAAAATTTGCCTACTACAGCTTTCACACAGACCTCATAACCTCCTCAAGAGCCTATGCCAAATTTTCTTGCACATCTCATTTTGAAGCAATTTCTCTCCTCTTTCACACAGGTCATACCCACCACTCAACTTCAGAAACCAGCTTGGTTAGCTCTGCATAGGAGGGACGAGCAAAGTTCACTCACAAACATCAAATAAATGTTTTGAAGTTACTGAAATAAGACAAGATGTATTTCTGCTTCCATTTGGAGAACTTGGGTTTAAACACTGATCATTAGATCATTAGTAGTTCAAACAACTGAAGTAAAGAACAACTCTTTAATAAGCTATCTACTTCAAATGAATGGCCAGTTTATACGAAATCTAAATTTATGATTCCACCAGCTGCGACAGTGTTGCTATTAATTGAAGATTTCTTTTTCATACCCTCAGAGAAACGCATTATTTGTGTTTCACAATTGTATTAACCGCTAAGTTAATTTGCAGTTAACATGTAAAGATTCTTGGATATTCATAGTGATCCTTTTTTAAACGCAATATGCTTCACCTGTGATTTCATCTCTCTGAATAACGGACTTTCAAACCTAAGATTTTATGCTTTGTATTTGAAAAACTTTTTTTTCTAGTATCTTTAATTAAAATAAATTTTACACGTTTTTCCTACATTTGATCCCTGTAGTTATATAAACAACTTTTGTTAGTCTTCAATCACCCTAATGCTCACAGCCTGAAATAAGGAAGGACTCCTGAAAGGTGAAGATGGTCCCAAATGATAACTTCTGGATCCAACTTAGAAATCTCTCAAAAATATTGAGGTATTCCAAAGATCCAAAACATTGGGTAGTGACATTGTGTTACTGATCTGTGGACAGAGACCAGTCTGTGATCAGCTGTAGATTGGTTGCATGTTCAAGGTTGCTCAGTAAGGAGACACTTCTACAAGGTGGTCATCTCTGTTCTATCAGAAAGAAAGTCTTTTTTGTGTGACCCATGGGACGGCAGGAAAGGCTGGGAAGGGCATTCAAACCCGTTGCTGGCACTGTCCCACATCCACAGGACAGAGTGCCCATGCCTGGCTTTAGAAGCCCATAGGAAGTGCAGGGGTGAGTGGATACTCACATTATTTCAACTCATTGTAGTTGTGTGGATTGGTCACATGCATGCTTGAGAGCAGTGTGGGGTAAGGAAAGAAATTCCATACAGGATTATTTCCAGACATAGTGTTTTAGGTTCAAGACCAGCCTGTGGGCATTCCCAGTAGCTCTGTGCATGAGAAGGTAGCCCTTCTGCTCAAAGCCCTAAGCTAGAACTGCTTTGTGATCTTCTCAGTAAAACTGGCAAGAACGAGCTCACAGCTGCCCTCATGCTTTGAGGACCGTCAACTGGTTGCACCAAGGAAGGTGTAGACAGGCACAGGCTTTATTTATTCCTATTAGGTACCTTCTGCTGCGGAGGTTTTAGCCTTGCATGTCCAGCAGAGAGAAGGTCCTTCTGGTCAAGCTTGTGTCTCATTCGAGCAACGAAACCTTTGCCATTATAATACTGATAACATGGTAACACATAACTGCTTAAATAAAAGAGGATTGTCAAGGTATGAGACGCTGTAACAAGGCTGCAGTGAGGTTAGAAGTGTTGATATACTAATAAAAGCTCCGTGTAAAAATGGTTAGTTAGTGAAACAGACACTGATGAAAAGTTGAAAAAGGACTATCTGTAACGATGGTTAATCCTCCTCTCTGCTGTCTGACCTCTGTAAGGCTGGAAATAAAATGAGTTCAATGAACTCTGCATAATATGGTTATCTGTCACAGAGCCACTCCATGATTTATCACTCATATTAGCCCCTTTGGGAGAGGATTTGCTGAGAGAAAAGAGGGCTATGGAGGACCTGGAACCAAGGCATAGCCCACTGGACACAGTGTAAGAGAGGACATACATACACATTGTCTTTTTTCTCCCACTGATGTTGTTGACTCCAGATTCTGGTTGTTTCAGGATGGAGTAATTTGCCGTGCTCCAACTTTAAGGAAGAATTATTCAATTTTTGACAAGGCCCTTAAAATCACATTGCAGAGGAAAGGTGTATTATAATTATCAATATCAATAGTAATAAAACTTTATAAAAGGTCATTAAAATGAAAAGGGATGGCTATAGAACCCATCACTTTGAATTGACTCCCTCCTCTTATGTTAATTAGAAAACTAAGATAATGGTTCTATGGGGGAGTTCAGAGGAAATTTAATTATAGAATTTTAATAGGCCACTATCTACTTCCTGCCAGGTTAAAAACAGACGATTTACACTATTTTAGATACTACTGTGATCTTGCTAACAAAATATGCTGCAGAACAAAGAATAATGCAAGACTTCCTCAAGAATATTTTGCTCGTTTTTAAAATGAAGCTGTAATAAGGCAGATCTGAAAACAAAACTGCTGTGACAGGGTCTTCCCATTAAAAACTGAAGGGAAGCAGTGAAAGGCAAATCAAAAATCCAGGTTCACTGTAAAGTCATTTAGTATTTACTGAGGTAGAACTACAACACTGTACATTTTCAGAAATTTTTGGATTGGAGTTTATGTTCACAAACATGCAATTAGGCTCTTCAATTCCCGGTCTTCATCTCATCAACTTTCATGGCAGTTTTTAATAAACAGCTATTTTGTGCATTACTGTGAAATACTTTAGTCTTGAAAACAGAAGTGTTAGGCTTTGACAAATCAAAATACTGATGCCATAATTTTGCAACAGATAAAATCAGTTTGTTTTAAGTCCTCGTTGTCAGATGGCCTAGACAATATATAGGGTGTTATAATTAGTCAGACCGTCAAAATTATTCCCTTCTTTTGGAGAAGGTTGCAATCTGGCACCTGAAATTAGTGGCTATTTTTGAAATATTTTGAAACATTTAGAGGCAAAGCAGCTCCAGGAATCTTTCTTCAAATCCTCTATTCTACCTGGTGGTTCCCTTTAATGGAGAGGTTTATTATTAAATATCTGCTTCCATTTAAAGCAGTGGTTTATTATTAAATTTAACTTCTATTCTTAACAAGCTCTTTTAATGAAAACACTGTATCATATTCAAGTGGGATTAAAATAAATTTCAAGTTACTAAAAACCAAAAAAACAGAGTAAAACATGTAGTGTATCAAATGCTATATTTTAAAATGAGGGTAAAAAGAAGGACAGAAACAATGACCAAAATTAAAAAAAAAAAAGGAAAAAAAGGAAAAAAATCTAATGTACTATGTTTTCTTTTCTGCGAAGGTTTTAGTGTCCAGAAGTTGAGAATACAGCATTATAAAACCATGTCTGGTTGTCGGTTCTAATTTAGGGAGGTATAGACAGTTTTATATAGCAGCTTTGTGGCCTGGAGCTGTCTGTCTTGCAGTCAGAGGCCCACTGTGTCAGCTGCATGTCCTTGAACATTTCAGGTAGGATGTAGCTCTGGGAATTGCTATCCTCCTGGACTTCAGGTTTATTAGCAAGTAATGAAGAAGCATAGAGGAAAAAAATGTTTGAATAACGTTGTTTTTGTATTCTTTAAAGACCTTAAACCACCTGGGTGTACAGATGTTGGAAATACTATTTTTTCTTGATCTTTTCCACAGCAAGAAATAGGGTTTGCTTATCTGCTCTGCAGTTTGGAGCTCTCATCATGCAAACCCGTATAGCCCAGCTGCCTTCAGAAAACTCTGTTCCTGCAATGGGTATCAGTTACAGCTAAATATATTTGCATCACCATAGAATCCAGCTTTTACTGAACATAATAGCCTTCTGTGTTTTAAAGTTGCATCTAAATTTCTAAATAATGTGTATAAAAAAAATATAGAAAAGACAGGGCAATACAGATGTCTAGACTTTACTCGTCTAGACTTCAAATATCTAATTCTGAATAGATACTAAAATTGAGTGGGCATCTTCAGAACTGTAAGTGAGAAGAGCATGCAGAAGAATAGTGGCATTTCTTGCCTTTTATTTGTAGTGAATGATTCACAGCTAAGCTCTGTAAAGTAATAGTTAACATCACAGTAACTATCAAACCTCAGGAGAAAAAACCCTTACTTTTTAAAAAGTTACTTACTTTATTAAGACAGCTGTTATCGCTATGGGATTTCGTTCCATTAGTAGAGAGAGAAATAATATTTGTTGATTTTGAGCGTGTGGTTGTATGTTTGCTCTTCTTTATTGTGCTCCTTTTTTCATTAAGATAGTACCATAATAGCCTAATGTACTAAGAAAGGGTTTTTTTCCAGTCTTAAAAAGGAACAATCATTCTCCAAGGGGAATTGCAACCTGAAGCCTTCCTAAAAGACTGATGTTAAGAGAGAGCAAAAAGAGAAAAGAAAAGAGGAGAATTAACTGGGAAAAATGCCAGTTACTGTCTTGGTCATATGAGTAGACATATGCTAAATGACACAGTAAAATGAATGGATGCCCAGTATGTTGATTTAGTTGCTTTCTTTTCCCTTTTACTTGTTTGTTACATGAAGTAATTGTTCAAAACGGCAGTGTCCACTGTTTCGATACTGTGTTCATTATTGTGAGAAGAACTGGAATGTGATGCATCCTATATAATATGCTTTGTGGGTTTTTCCACATAAAGAAGGGATGCACAATAGATATCAAAACAGGATTCTAATGTTTAATTTTTCATCTAGTTCTGTGAGAGATGGCAAAAAAAAGATGAATGCACAGATAAATGCAACTATAACGAGAGAATCTGCTCTGCACTCCTGGAGAGAAAGTTGTTAAAGAAGATGACTCTTGCATAATTCTGGGTTATTTAAACTGAAAACTGCATCAGAACAATTGGGTTTTTTTATATGTTTGTTAAGTCCAACCACAAGATTTCCTGTAGGGACTGCAGTAACAATCATGAAATCAAGGTTTCTTTCACGTCAAAACACGGGATTTTTTTTTTTAAATTTTTTTTTTTTTAATTTGAACAAACAAATTATCTAGACAATTAAAAAAGTTAAACAAAAATTATTTTCTTTCAGGTAATTATCCACATGTTTGCTGACTTCATTTGGGGAAATAAAGCATTTCACATTTTATTACCCAGTGTCAATGAAAAAAATATTCAGGTGATATCACATTAATGGCTTCATTTCCCCAAACATTGTACAAAGCCACTGCAATGCAATGCCAAGTCAATTTATCCATTTGATCTTATACAACCTTCAGGGAACATTAATAAAATTCTTACTCAGATATGCCCTCTGTCAGTCTCTTTTTAGGCATAGAGGTGCTTAGATGTCCTTTGTATCCCACTGAATGGGACTTAGGTTTAAATTTAAGCAGAAATGTCAATACTTCTCTGGACAGAGATGCGTACTGGAATAAAGGCCTCTGCATCAGAATAAACATAGTGGTTGATGAGTGTACACAGAGAATTTTGATTTGGGTTTAAACAACCTGCGGTATCCTGAGGTTAGAAAATCAGAGTCTTAGAGCAATCTCCCATATTCCTGTATAACAATCTGTGCTCTATTGTTTGCACAGTTTTCTTCTTTTAAAGGCACTCAGTATGTATTATAAAGTATTTCTAAAGATTTTGAAATATTTCATTCAAGAATTGAGTTTTGTTAGTGGAAAAAAGAGAAAAAAAGCTTTTACAATTGTCTAGCAATTCTCTAGCAAAGTCATTTAGGACTCCCAGAGGAAGACTGGGAAAAATCTATCAGCTATTGTAGAAAATGCATTATAGTTGAAGGAGCTTAGTATGAAACACAAGCAATCGATGATGGGATACTTGAACTTTGCTTGTACAGTTATCTCCTCAGGGAAGGTATTCAGTAGGTGTTGAACTGCTTTTTCTGAGATCAAGAAACTACAGAAATAAATGAAAGTTATATCTTCTTTTTCCCAAGCCTTTTTGGAGTATGGAGGAGTGTGGCAAAATATGACTTGGAGTCACCAGAGCAGTTGTAATGGCTCAGTCAATGGACACATGGGTGTAATGAGATCCTAGCCAGGTAAAAACTCAGTTTGGAAACAGGGGACTTTTAGTGTGGAAAGTTCCTTCTTCTGCAGGTACCCTATTTTGTTTTAGTACATTCCTTTAGGTCTTTTGTGAAATGAAGACTGAACCACTGATAATAGCTGACGGTAAAAAAGTTTATTTTTCCAGCTCACATTTTACGGGCCCCACAGATCCCCCTCACTCTCAGTATCTGTGCCTTCCTTCATCTGTGCCTGTGAACCATCCAGGACGAAAGGCAGAAAACCAGGGCTGCCTTAGCTGAGCACTTTGCCAATGGTTTATTGAACTATTCTGTACCTTTATTATATTTTCTCTGTCCTGGTGAATCTTGCAGTATTTGCTGCACAGTTTCTCCACTTCCAGAAAAGTGCAAAGGGTTTCCATCAAAATTTTGCTTAGAGAATTCTCCTGGGAGTGGAAGACACTCTTTTTAACCTATTTTTCTTTTTGGATTGGTAACATAATGCTGCCTCAAATCCATCAAAAGAAATAAAAGACCCACTGTGAAATTGAAATCAGATTTATCTTTTTTCAGTACTTGGCAGTGGGAAGACAGACTTGCAGAGTTCACAGTCTTTAAAGTACAATGTATTATTAATAAAATGGTTCTTTCACAAATTTGTCTAAGACAAGTATATTCTGTTCTAAACAATATGTTTGTTCAAAGAAAATTAAAAGAAGTGAAGCAAGGAGCCTGACACGACTTCAGTTTTGAGGAAAAAAATCTGTTTATATCTAATACATTACAGAAATTGCTCAAGAACATCTTGTCCTTGTGTAAGGATTGCTCTATAATGCTACTAATGTTCTTAGGTTGAGACCTTGGGTTATTGGCTGTGTATGTGCCGACTATGCAAGTTAAAGCTGATTTCTTTGAAAAATCGGTGAGTTCATGACACTTTTTCCTTAAGGCCAGATCTTCTCCTTCCCCTTACATATATATTCTCTCCTCTCTCTTTTGGGCCTTACTTGCTTCCACTGTTGGGCTGAGTATGCTTCTCAATGGCAGTGAAACCTCCAGATGGCACATTACCAACTTCTCATAAATCAGAATAGGAGAAACGCATAAAGCATTGGAATTCTTTGAGGTTTAGGTTTATAGCAATTACAACATGGTAAAAACTTTCCCTAAACAAAGGCTGCAAAAGGAACAATTCAGTTCAGGCAGAACTGCAAATTAGTGCCACACCACAGAATCCTCTCCATTGGCAGACTCAGAATCTGCCTGCTTGATTACTAGTTTTCTCCAGTTATCAAGAGACAACTAAAGAATAGCAATGCCATGAAAAACATGAGATGAAATAAAGCCCTCAGTTCTGAAGAGAAGCAGAACAAAAAGGGTGTTCACTGTATATCTTCTTATGCCGCCACTTTCTTTCACCAAGGGTCAGAACATCATTCCTCCTGGTTCGGCTCCCAAATATATCCCTGGGATACTTTGCTAATACTGTCCTGACAAGAAGAAGCAGTCTTTTCCGTTCTTTTAAGAAGCAGTCTTTTCCATTCACCGTCATCAGTGTCACTATCCTTCACTGTAATTAGTATGCATACACTATAATAGGTAAGATGATTTTGGAGAAAACTATTGATCCTTTCCTAGTGGGCTATTGCTAGTTAATGAGCATTAGTTTCTTTAATGATATTTAGTGTTGATGAGTTATTTTTAAGTGGTACATGGCCTGACCCTGGAAAGTGCTGAGCACTCTTAACTCCTATTGACTTCGGTGGGAGTTGAGGGCAATTACGAGATCAGCCCGTAGGTCTCGTTTCTGAAATGGTAACAAAATCTACTTTCTTCATTCAGGCAGGGGTGAACAATGCTCTAAATCCAGAGAACAGAGTAGGTTTTCTGAGAAAGAATTTTAAAGTCTTTTTTTTCCTTTCGACCATTGAAATGTCCAGCTCCTGAGAGAAGGGATGATTTCTACACAGGACAGAAAGCTGTTCTGACAGCTTCCTTCCTCTTATTTTCTTCCCACACATGTCACTGTTCTCTATTCCTTTGCTAATATGAAGAAGGAAAGATCTCTCATACTTATCCCCCTATCCTGCTTGCTTTCTGACTGTCCCTTTACTCTAAATTAAGAGGACAGGCAGTCTGTCACCACAACCTTAAGTTACTCCTGTTCTTCTGAATCTCTTCCAGTAGGTTTACATTTCTATGCTCTAGAGCTGTCTTTATTACCAAAAGCTGCCTCTTGGCAAAATCTCAAAGTCAAACTTTCTTCTCCTCCTCTTCTTTCTTCTCCTCCTCCTCTTCTTCTCCTCTTATCCTGTTTATTGTGAATATACTACTGTTCTTCTCAGTATGTTGTTCTGCCTGAGCCTTTCCCACTACCTCTTCTGTTTGCACTGCTGTTCATTACTTTATCATCCCTTTGGTGCCAATTCCCCTCAACGCTCTGTCCACAGTGTTCTGTCCTATGACTCTTTCTTCAAACAATCAAAAATATTAAAAATGTAGGACAAGAAATATTTGCTCTCTCACTCTTTTCGTGTTGAGTTTGTTCCCATAATATTTGGCTAACATGTGCAAGCCTAATATTCGAAGTCATTTTTAATTTTCTCTCTTATAAAAGAGATGATGTCCTTAATATCTTGCACATAATTACAGTGCAGGACTAGGAAAAGGTATGCATTTGATGAGAGAAAATAGAATTCGTTTTAAGACACTTGTGGGCAATGCTAATTTTTATCAACCAGAAATACTGTAATTTTCTGAATGGAGGGATAAGTTACTTTTTGGTGCTTTAAAAAAATTTTTTTAAAAAAATATTTAAGTATTGTGCAATTGATTTTATGGTAACTATATTAACTGGCTTTACAGAAAACATTGAAGAAATAGTATCAATGTGAGCAGCTGACAGCTTTCATTAAAAAGTTAAGATACTGTAGGTGCTCTGTCATTGGTGTCACTGATAGTCATATCAGTTTGGTGGACAAGTTCACATACAGGAGAATGAAGAGAAAATGTATCCTTTGCAGGCCTGTCTGGAAGAATAAGTACCAAAGACTGCATATGTTATGAATTAATCTTCAGAGAAGATCAATGTTCAGATGATGCAATTGTAATAAGAAGCTATTTTGTAGAGGTACATATCTTACTCCTGTGCAAACATAGTTTATTGCATGGCTATTTTTTGAACGGGGTGGGGGAAGGCAACTGTACACAGAGTTATAGACTGTCTTCACCTGTACAAAACAGGTCGGTTTTTGTCACTTTGACCAAATAACCTATTTGTATTTTTTCTATTTAAAAAGTCAAAAGATATGCAAATTGAACTGAAGCAAAACCTGAGAAATAAGAACTGATTGCTCTTTTTCCTCTTCTCACAAAGTCTTATATTCTGGTTACTAGACATACCCAGCGTGCTGAACTGTCCCCTCAGCATACCATCAGAGCTTGGCACGCTGTGCTGGAGTAGTATCCCAGAATGCTCCGAGAAGCCAGCCAGGCTGCATTCTCGTTCATCTTTGGTTTGTTAGAAAAGACTGGGAAGTGCTTTGCTGACAACAATCGTAGTTGTCACTAGTTCTGACAGCCCTCTGGATAAAAACAGTCTTTGCAGAATTGGTGTGTTACCTCACTGACTCCAAGGAGGGTTGCAATACCTGTATGGATTCACTGATTTTGGATCCTGGTCATTTTTTTTTTTTACCTCTGGGGCCACCGAGAGGGGGGGTTATGCTAGAGAAAGGGTTAACTGGGATTCTTTAAAATGCGTTCCTATTTCCTTTCCCTCCCTTCAGCTCCTTCGCGAAATGTTAATCTAATTGTGATAGTATCACTTTGATGACAATATGACAAGACAGACAAATTTGATTTTATTCTCCACAGAGCAAAGCATATGCTGCTTGGGAGACTTTGACAGAGAGAAGGACATAAAACAAATGGAGTTCATGAATATACAATTTTTATTGTACACAGAAGTCACATCCAAACTTCAGAGAATAGGTGGGTGAGACTTATGCTTTACTATTGAGATTAATGTGTATGTAAAAAAGTGCCAACAGAGAGTACTACAGTTTATGTTAAAAATGTCGACGTGGATAAGAATAACTTTCTTCACAAGATGAATGATGCATTTAATGGCTGTGAGACATTCATACCCAGTAGCAGTTTCTCAAAAGTAATTTTTTGTTGTTTTTGTAAATTATATAATCTTAACTGCAATTATAGCCCTGTTTAGGTAAAGGTCAAGTTAGTACAGCGGATGGTTATAAACTAAGAGGGAAATTGGTAAATTGATTCCCTTGATGAAAGCTTATGAATGACTTTAAGCAAGATAATTTTTTGTAACTCTATTTCTTCTTTAATGTAATATAGCAAGTAAAGACAGCACACAATTAACAAAGGGTAAATTAGATTTGTCTAAGTAAACATCTATCTGCAATAGTTGCACTGTTGCTGCAGTAAGGACAGACTGAAGGTTAAGTTCTCCATGTAAATGGTATAGATTCATTTTCGTGGAAAGCAAAAGGAGGGACTACCTCTGAAAAATTGCCTTTGATGGAATGCAATCTGTGCTCTCCTGAGCAGCACATGAATACTCTGCAGCACATGAAAGTGTACCCACCTCCCAGTCATAAGATATTGGTTAGAATTGTTTTGGTTACAAAAGACTGCCCTTAAACAATGCAATCTTCCCTGCTACCTGGGATCAGACTGATCAGATTTGTTTTGTTAAGATAGAGGTTATATAGAAAAAAAAACATACAATCCAAAGTGGAAAAACGTGCTGTATATGCTAATGAAGGACGTTTGGTAAACCAGGGCTTAATAAGTTTTAGTGATCAATTTGCATCTTTTAACTTAAAAAATGTATGAAAGCAGTTGAAGTCTCTCAGGGGTCTGCATAAAACAAAAGGGAAGCTTTCACCAGCCAGTGTCATGCTTTTCCTCTGAAAAGCCCATATTAAGCTATTTTACTTTTTCACAGTATTTAAGTGAAGCAAAAGCATTATTAGATATAGTTGACCATTTACCTCAGAGAAATAACCATGTGAGCTGCCACTGATCAATTAATCAAAGTGCTTTAAGTACGACTCAGGGTCTTCTTCACTCTGTCAGACCACAGAGATGTTATCTTTTTCCATTTGTTTTTCCTCCAGAGATGGATATATAAGGAAATTACTGGGGGAAAAATCAGCCTTCTCTTCTTGTTAGACGCCAGAGATCTTCCACTAATGTGCCTCCAAATATATGTAACACATATCCTAAAAACAAAATAAGCACAGTGCTACAAGGTTAGCTTTCTGTGGTTTTTTTTTCTTCTTTGACAGATGAAGAGCAATAGCTTGTTACTTGAGTTTGCCACCAATTAAAATGCACATTGGATCAGCTCTGGTCTGTCACCTACCATTATTGGGGAAAGTTGGCTTTTGGCCATGTTTTAGATGATTTAGATTTTTTACTTGGCTATAGTGCTTCTCATCTCTGCTCTGCAAACTCCGCCTGGTAATTTAGATGCTGGGCAGACGTTGCATTTGCTTTCTGGGGAGTTGTCTCACATAAGGCTCTTGGGAATACATATCCATTTTTGTTATGTGCATTTTAATTACAGCAATGGGAAAAGTCTTTCTAATCTGTCCTACATAGGAAGACATTATCCGAGCTGCTCTGAATCCAGCACAGTGCCTTTGGGTCGTGATTTACTTAGATATACAGTGTTTTTTTAGATCTTCTGTTAAGTTTCTATTTTACCCCATCCACCATGGGAACCTTTCAATTCTAACAATAAAAATAAAACAGGCAAAAGGAAGAGAGACATGAATTCACCAGCAGTAGGAGTTATTCTTAATATTAAATGTGAATGTGAATAATTCCAAAAGAGCATAATCCTGCTGAATAACAACTATGAGGCTTTAGATATCCATGGACATGGATATCAGCTGTTGCTCTAAAATGAAATCCACCAGGGGGAAAAATATCAGAACAACATTCTTTTAAAACCTCCCTTTCTTGACTTACCAGCTATAAGGCACTAATGAAACAGAAAGACCAGAGCCAATATTTAAAAAATGAACTATAAAATACATGGATTCAGAACTTGACTAGAAACTCAGTTTGTGACAGTAAAATATTTAGAAAAAAATTTCTCTGTTTTTTTGTCTACTTTTATGAATGATGCTCCTACTTAAAATATGCTGAGCTACTGAGGAACCACAGCAGTTGCTAATGTCACCTCTTTGACACTTGTTTTGTGCAGAGGTATATAGCAATAAGATGGAAGGCAGCAGAAAATAAGGTCCATCGTCACTTACCGTTATTCGTAATTTGTGGAGTGTGACAGTGTGTTCAGCAGTACGCACAGCAGGTATAGAGACAGCTTTTGCCTCCGAGAGTTTGCAGTTGAAGATAGAGGTACATATAAGACTGAATGTAAAGCATTTAGAGCAATTAGCATGAAAAGATTTAGATTGTCTTTTTAAAATTTTTAATCTCCTTGTTGTCAAACTGGGGAAGAGCATGAATATGGGAAAGATACAGACTTATGCAAAGACCTGATACTGGTGGTCTCTATTTAGAGGGGTGTCACATATTTAGGACTTGCTATCAGGAACCCTGATACTAAAGGAAAATATATAGAAAAATCTAAGGCTACTGTGGAGTTAGACAAGCAAACACACAAATGGGATCTTATTAAGATGACTTTTTTTTGTTTGTTTGTTTTGGTAGGATAAAGTATAAGTAAAACGATTCAGTAGAGACAAGATCCTGTAGTTAGAACTCTGCTGAATTAGGCAGTTTCGAAACTAAGGCATAGTCAAAACTTAACACAGAATAAGAACCGAGGTATACGAACTGAGGAATAAGGAGTTTTGAATAGAAAGGGATGTGAGCTGAATTGCTTTTACAGGTCCGTGGAGCCCAGACAAAGCCCTTCATATAAATGATGATTTATTTTATACGGTGCAGTTCTTCCTCACTTTAGATTCTATAGGATGTACGACTAACTATTAAAAAAACCCAAAACATTAACATATTTCTTTATCATCAAAGCAAGATATGGATAAACTTTTCCTGAAAATTTTGCAATTAATGAAAATCAAGCCCAGCAAAGTAAAGATTGCAGTCAGATTTGTTGCTTCTTGTGAACTTTGGCACCTGGAAACACAGGTATATGCACAACAATAGGTGAAAATCAGCTGGAAGTTTATATTATGAACAACCTTTCCTAAATCTAGAAAATAAAAAACACCATAAATATGGGGCCAGTGTGTGATAGTTCACTGTTTTGATTTAAATCAGCCTGGGGATAGCACTCACCTTCTTAACAGTTACATTGGAGTTTACTGTACTTCAGCGTTAATAAAAATGGCTAATTAACTGAAACACAATATTGATGGTATACTGTAAATGTCACCTCTGAAATACACAGCACTTTCTTAAAGCAACACATTATTTAAAGCTCTGGCATCTCCTGAATCTGACTCCATTATGCACGGATTTGTTCCTGGGGAACACAACATTGTGTACAAAGCTCCTTCCTCTTCCTCTACTGGTAACAATAAAATTTCTGTGGGAACATTTCCAGCAGGGCAGCAGAACTCATTGTTTCATTTCCGTAGTAATTAACACCTCAAACACCAGCAAGGCAGCCGCCTATTATTCTTGACTGAATGTTAATCTTGACCTACCCTCCCCTCTCCCCTCAGTTCACAACCTCTCTCATCTTCCAAAATTATGTGAGGAATGATTTTTCATGCTATTTGCATGTTTTAAAGCATCCATCATTATCATGTGCTCTGACAGCTTTATACTTCAGCTGTGACAGAGCTCGAAAAATGCTGGTGCTATCAATCAACATATTGTAGGTTTCCAAAATGAGATCTGCAGCTGACATTTTCCTTTGCTTTATTCTTTAATTCTCTTCTCTTCGGTAACAATCTAGGGCTTGTTTTCACTTTTCATTTAATTGCACACATCGATAGATTTTATAACAGTACATTAGAATGAAATACTTCTGACCACCTTCAGATCATCTGATTGAATTACTTTGTCATAAATCTTATCTATTTTCATCACAAATACTGACCTTAAAGTTATTTTACTAACTCTTGCCATTTCCACTGTGCTCGGCTTCACCTGCCCACGTTTTCTGTGCAAAAGAATTTCAATCTCATCTGTCAGACTGATGTAATAAGTAGGGTTTTCTTAAGTATTGCTAATATTTTATTTCTTTTAGTAATTTTAAATGAAAGCAATATTAAACTTGGTAAATCCATACTGAATATGTGACTATTTCTTATATATGCTTTTTCTTGATTTATTTTGCAGTGTTCCCAAAATCACTTTTAAAATAAATGCTTGTCAGTGAAGGCACTACCCGTTAAGACTGTAAAGCAGCTGAAGATATATTCCATATATATAATTTTTTTCTCTTTTCTCCTCATTAAATAACAAATTAAAAGAAAATTTTGATTCGAACCATAAAATTTCCTGGCAATATATTGGCAGTATAGCTTTTATTTTACATTTGTAATGTTCAACCAGGCAAACTTTTTATGTATCATTTCTCAACCTCAGGAAAAACCCATGAAGCAGCCTAAAGAGCAACTGATATACAAAAGACAAAAGCAAAAAAACATCACCAAGAAAGAATAAAATAAAAAAAATCAAAATCCAGCAACCTAAGCCACTAGTAAAAGTACTCCGGTGTGAAAAGTAGGAAAACTCGCAGAAATTTTGTTTATGGAAATAGTAGAAAGAATCAGTCATACTGTAAGAATAAATTGGGACATCTTCTTCAAGAACTTTTTTTTTAGAGCTATGGCAGTATTCTTTTTTATGCCTGCGCTTCTTCCTAAGTCAACATTTTCTTCTTGCTGAGAGCTACAACTTTTGCCTATGGAGACCTAATCTGGAAGTGAAAATACACTGATAAGCTACTAGTATTTCATGACTGCTGGTTTTTTTGTTCTTGTTGCTTTTTTCAATTTTTTTTTTTTTTTTTTTCCTTTTTTGAATTGACACATTTTAAGCCTGGGCTTATTGAAATCAGTGAGAGTTTTGCCACTGCTTTGGCCAAGGCTGGGACTTCACCCCCTGAAATTGTTCTTGAATGGCTGCACAGAGATAGCTTAAAAGCAGCCAGGAGGATATATGTGATTTTTATGCAAAGTTTGGGAATATAGAACCAGTCCTCTCCTGTTAAATAGCTCTCAGGTTGCAGCCAACCTTAGCTGCTGTGTTTGTTGCAGATTTTTCTAGGTGGTGATTTTATTTGGGGATTTAGTGTGGAGTTGTTAAAATATCTTGTTTGCAGATGAGATTAGCCTTGGTTGTTAATGTCATTGTGGAAATATGCAAAGGACTAAACCTTGAAGATTTTTTTAGGGTACAGAAAGCTAAGAAACCACTGAAGTTTATGGCAGGAATAAGCTATGGCACAGTCTCCATCCTGGAGCAGGGTATACGCTGTTGGTCTAAAATCTCTGGCCAAGGGAATCTTGTCCACACCAAAGTCCCCTGAGGCTGTCAGCGTATCTCAGTTTGCCATGGAATATGGTCAAGGACCAAGACAAGTCACAGTATTAGAGAATGTTTATTGTTCTCCAGCAGGTTTTATAATCAGGGGACAGAAAAGGTGAGTAAGATGCAAGAGCAACAGAGCAGTCTTCTGCCTGCAGTTGATACAGGTTTAGAGAAGAATTGAACAATTGATTCAGTGTAATACTTTTAATTAAATGGGAGAATAAACCAACTTTTAATCAAGATTTTCCACAATGGATTATTTTCCTAATTGAATTAGTTCAGGAGACAAACAAATACAGCCTTGTGCTCAATGGTATTTTTCAAATACTGGTAAGCTTTCGAACTCAAATCACAGTGGAAGGCTTTGGAATAAAACTTCTACAGAACACAGCTGAAAGTTACATTCATCCTCTTAAAAAAATCCATTGTAGGCAGGGGAAACCACTACCAAATTAATACATACTTCAACCCAATTATGCCTACTATAATGTATAATAAGGAGACTAATCCTAAAGGTCATGTATAAGTCTAAATATGAAGACAGGTACTTCTTTTTTTAATAAAAAAGATGGAAATGGAAAAATAATAATGGAAAATAATAAAGATGGAAAATGCACTTGAATAAACTAAAAAAAAGGAAAATATACTTCTAATGATCACTGAGAAGTTTAAGTTGCATAGTTGATGCGCTAGACTGACGCATTACTGTTAAAAGGAAAAAAATGCAGCTCATCAAAGTAGCTGATGATATTTTAATGGGTTTATCTCAAGGACTGATAATCTTTAAAAGAGCAGAGGAAAAGTTGAAGTCCCTTAGTCTGTACAGAGGGATTTTCAGAAGGAAAAGGTTTGATATTTTTTAGTCTTTCTGTTGATTTTGTTCAAACTTGTCTTTATTCTAGTAGTTGTAAATTATGTTTAAAAAAAAATAAAATCTATTTAGAAATTTCTCTCAGAAAAGCTTTTACTTCAGGAGCAGCTCTGTGTCAGCTAACAGGTCTATTTCGAAGAGTTGTCTAACACCTCTAGGGAAATATTTTTTGCTTTGCCCGATGTAGAGTCCTCCAGCAAATATGAGCAATCAGACTAAAACTGATTGTGGCCAGCGAATGCAAGAGGACACAAGTCTGCTTTGACCTTAATGTTTGAAATCTGTAGAAAGAGAATTATTTGTAGCTCTGTTTGGAGGAAATTCTGTAAAGACTGGGTGCTACTCGTTTCTGGTTCTTTCACCTTATTAAAAGCACAACAATATCTTCTGTATTTTTAATTTTAAAGCCTAGATCAGCTAATAGCCTACATTTCTTCTTTATCAGAAACTGAATCCTTTTTCTGACTTCTTGTGGAGATTCTTCCCTCCCAAAAAAACGTCAGCCAAACCCATGCCTCTGAATATAAGCAAATTTTGGTATATGATTAGCATTCCCTTTTCTGTGTCCCCATTCTCACAACAATTATGACTGAAGCAGAGCTGTCTGAACCAGTCAAGGACGCCAAATATTTCAGAGGATTTTTCTGGTTTTCCCATCCCATGCTCCAAGAACCTTCTGTTCATCTGGGTATGTAT
Organism: Heliangelus exortis; assembly: GCF_036169615.1. NCBI lineage: Eukaryota > Metazoa > Chordata > Aves > Apodiformes > Trochilidae > Heliangelus > Heliangelus exortis. Next base: position 24,916,646 of record NC_092424.1, on the reverse strand, counting down.
CTTTATTCTCACTAAATGATTGTACTGATAATTAATTAAAGATATAGAGACTGATTGTTGATGCAAGGTATGGTTTAATCATTAAATCTTGAATAATTGATATAGAGTTTTTTTTTAATTTTTGGGTAAGGCTAATTCTCATTTAAGTAAATAACACAACTGTCACCTCATTACAAAACTTTTCCTCTGTAGTACCTCAGAAGTAATTATCTTTTAATGGTAATCCTGAATGTATTTGGTGGAATGAATGAAAATCTCTTAAATGCAAACAGATTTTGCTTCTTAATATAGAAAAATGACTGTAGTTAGAAAATGAAATTAACTAAATTAAAGGCTCTAGAAATTGAAATTTGACAACAGTTTTTTTACAAAAAACTCTCAACTAAATCAAATTTTTGCCCTAAATCTTTGAATAAAATTTGATTCAATAAAGGGTTCTATTTGAAAGTCCACTAGTAGCTGAAATCAAGATAAAAATTTTATACATAAATCTACTAGGATAATTCAGAACTGATTTAATCCCAAGCATTGCAATGTTTATAGTGTTTTATTTACTAGCAGGTGGAAACTGCTGCCAAGCACTGCAGCAAATGCCATTATTTGAATCGAAAGGAGAACTTCTCTCTGAGCTCTGGAGTTAAGAAGAAATCATCCACGGGTATTAAGTAATCATAGTTCAATACAATAAATTAAAAGATTTATAAATTATAGTTCCAGAGCTCTCCAAACTCTAAAATCAGTCATAGGTTAGTGGATGAACTGAGGAAAAATGTGCAAATATTAAAAAAAACAAAAACAAACAAACAAACAAACAAAAAAAAACACAAACAAAACCCAAAAAAGAAAAACCACAAAAGAGAGAGAGCATAAAAAATACTGAAAAACTCTTATATTGTTTGGGGCAAAAAAGAACAGATGTGTAAAAGGAACAGTCTATTCCTTTATTGCAAAACGTCTATAGCTTAACATTCTACTTGTGGCATTAGCTATAAAAAGGATACTTTTAAACCCCAGACTAAGTATGATAATAGTATCCTACATCTAATAAAATGTGACAGATATCAGAAAATATGATTTTCTGCCAGCCTGGCTGGTAAGCTACTTTATGTGACACTTTTCAAAAAGAGAACATTCTTCCTGTGTCTCTTAACATTGTGTCTGAGGGGGTAAACTGCCAGCTAGGGGACGTGTGTGACGATGAAGAGACCCTCTGTGCAGCTGACATCTTGTCCACTCATGTATGGCTGCATGTCACCTCATTTTTGCTCTTGTAAGACCTGAGGCAAGTATTTGATGGTTTTTTTCGTTCTCACCCAATATTTGTCTCGCTGTTTCCAAAGCTTTGTACAACTGCTTTGATAGTGAGAGGTGAGGGGTGTTTTTTTTTTTTTTTTTTTTTTTTTTTGTTTGGTATTTTTGTTTTGCCTAATACCTTTCTAAGAGTCTAAGGGACAAAATATGCAGGGTGCTCAACTCATACGAGATCAGAGGTGTTAGCGTCTCCTAAGTGATGCTACATTCCTCACAGGATTTGTGAGCTGCCATGTCTGGGACTCAGATATGAACTGTGTGCGAGGAAGGGATGGTCTCCAGGATGCACCCGTTTTACATCAGCTCTGTTGCACCAAGGAAATTTCGGAGGATAACAGATAGATTGCATGGTGACCTTTCCCCTTCAGCTCCCTCAAACATCTACCTCTATTGGGGTACTTGAAGGGGGGGAAGTAACTGCATCATTTTTCAGCCAGCGCGTGCCACCCTCCCTTTCTCATGGGGAGGCTACCTATAGTATCAGCTACCGCAAGGGCAGCACTTGGACAAAACTGAGAGGACTGAGCTGAGGCTGAAATTACCAAAACAGTCATAACTCTTTGGTGACAGGACCTCTTTTCCTGCTATTTAAATAACAGGAACAAAATCTCTTTGCAACACATCTTGTTGTGCACATATTCATCTTCATAAAATTTCAGTATAATTGAAAAAGTATAGCAGGGATTGCTTGCTAATCTGAAGCTATTTTCTCATGTTTCATGTTCAAAAACCATTCTAAACCTTGTGAACAGAGCTAAATTTACAATCATCATGTATCATGCTAATTTTTTTTTTATTTTTCCTGTTTCATTAATAGCAGAAGTACAAATACACCGAGTTCTTTTGGTAGGTTTGGCTTAACCTGCCAAAATTATACAAGCATAAGTAACTGTCATGCTACATTTTAAGCTTTCTCACTTCTCTTTTGGTTGTATTGTAAAAACCTCATTACTAAAAACAACGATGAGCTAGAGAGGGAGGGAGGCAGTTAAGTGAGGCTTCTGAATTGTCTAAGCCTAAATGAAGAAAAGTGTCACACTGTATTTGATGTACATTTTGTGTAGTGAAATGAGGCAACCAGGAGCCACTAATTGCCAGGTATTGGGCATGAGCTTGTGTTAATCCCACCTGTGCCCCTTTTATTGGCCTCCTAATGCTGCTCATGAGCAGTAGGGGCCTGCCCTAATCAGGCACAGGAGGGCTTAACACAAGCTCATGCCCACTACCTGGCAATTAGTGGCACCTGGTTGCCTCATTTCACTACATTTTGAGATATGTACATAAGAGAAGGCATAAACATGTATTGTGTAAAAGCGATATATATTTTCTTATCAGATCTGCAAATAGTGGAAACAAAACTCAAGATGGGATGTTTTAAGAAGCTCTTGACAGTTGCTGCCAAGTTAATACTTGTAAAGCCAGGACAGGATCATCATAGGGGAAGAAATGCAGAGAGATAGGTCAGGAATTGCAGTTCTAATTTAACTGTGACCATTTCACCTGCACTCAGCCTACTAGGCCACCAGTTTTGCAATTCCTAGGAGTTTACGCAGCCTGGAACGTCTAAATGCAAAAGCAATTTTTTTTTTACCATACCTCGTATTACTATGAGGTGTTTTTGTCAGTCATCACAAATGACCTCATCTCCATTCTAGTCATATGGAAAATTCTACAAGTACTTGCAGTGAATTTTGAAACCTTAACTCACCTTATTATAAGGAGGCTTTTGTAATTGTAAGTCCACTGAAAATTTCCTGTAGTAATAAATACTTCTCTTTCCATAATGACTGCTTTTTACACCTGGCTTGCCTTAATATTTTACTTCCATTCCTGTTTTTGACAGATTTGGCTGGAAACAACGTAACTCTCTTTCTTGACACTTTGTAGAAACAAGTAATACTATAAATTCAGGCTGTGAGCTCATTCTATATGGGGCAGGAGGAAAGGCAGCAGTGGTTGTGCTCAGGCACTAGGGCAATTTAGAGCTCTCATTTCCCCCTGCACCAGAACCAATGCGAATGAAAGAGCTTTCCACTGTTATGCTATGTCCAGAAGACATTATTTGCACACCGATTGTCCGATCATAAAACACCTTTGCAAAACCAAAGTGGCACAAGTGGGACACAGAGGTGACAGCACCCAGATGACACACTTCAAAGTTGTCATTTTCAGCAGTAGTGAAGCTACAGGTCATGACCCATATGGAAAGCTGCGTGGACGTCCTTGACCGTCCAAATAGCATTCCAATAAAAAGTGTTTACATTTTGTTTTTTGATTTTTTTTGTCTTTTGCTTGAATGTTTTCTCAGAGGAAGTAGTTTCATTTAACCGAGGATTTCCCCATCTTCATTTTTCCTGTGTCTGTAGAGTGAGGTAGGTTTATACCAAGCTTGCAGGGAACAGTAGTTTTGGCAGTGAGAGAAACGTTTTGTGGCTCCACATCAGCCCTGTGGTCAGCCAAAGACAGCCTCTATGGCAGCATGTATGTGAAAAATAAGGCTTTGCTTTGCCTTCAAAAGCTTCAGTTGTTTCCTGCCATCTGTATTAGAAATTAGCATTTTTCGTTTTATGACCATTTTAATTATAGTTTCTCTATTTCAGTTCTACTAAATATGAATGAAGCAGTTGAAGTGTAGCCCAATTGGAGCATTATACTGTTCAGTGCTGGTTACTATCTTTAGCAGAGAAGCTGGAATTCATTCCCATCTAATTTGCTGAGCGCTCTATCGTTAAAGTGTCATTGAGAACTGACACCACTTAATTTTAGCAGCTTTCAATTCTCGTTTGCAGCAAGAATAGCTTTAAATGGAGAGGAGTGCAAATTACAGGGAGAGGGATATTTTTACACCACACTCAGCATTTTATCAAACAAAGAAGCCTCGTGGGGAATAGGGGACAATGCATTATAAAACAAAACTCTCCTCAGATGCTGGTAAATGGGTATTTAATCTTCCTATTGCAGGCATCCTCTCTGATGATCTTGGAATGAATATACTGCCTGGGACATTATCTGAACTATTGTGTTTTCCTATTCCCCAAAATATCCTTTAGTATTTATTTCGGGTGTGGTCAAAGGATAAGCTAGGGAGTTCAGCTCTTCCCTGCAGACCACTCAGGAATCTCTACCTTTTTGCAGGCAAACCAGTTTCGGACATATTTTCCCTTCTGCTATTCATTACATAATTGCTCTTTCCTCCAGGTGCAGTTTGAACCCATGGGGGTTAAGCAAATCACTTACTTGGCAAATTTTAACCAATAAACCTTGGTTTCCTTGCCAAATTGAATGCAAAGTATGCTGCCACACTAAATCTTGAGGTGCAGTCTTTCTGTTGGAAAGCTGATACTGGGTAGATGCTACCTTTACCTATCCTATTCTTTAGCTTTTTTTATCACTTTTATATGTGAAAGTTGAACTTTCTAACTACCAAATTAAATAATATTCACGGAGTTAAGGCCACTTTGGTGTACAGAGGTGGATCAGTGCAATTAGCTTTGATGCCAGGAATAAATACTTCTTTTTTTTTTGAAAGAAATAGTTTTAGGTAAGGATAAACAGGTATTTGAAAGGGATTTACACTGTTATGAAAGTTGATGTGAATGCCCCTAGCAATTGCCAGCAGGCAGGTGGAATAGAGAATCAGTACTCTGGAGTCTGAGGTAAGAAACCCATTCAGTACGAAGATTTACACAGAAATTTGTGTACCTATCAACTTCAACCTTCGGAGATGTTACTTGATTGAATTATAGGTATATAACCCATTTTAGGCTGAACTCCTTTTTAAAAGCACTGTTGATTTATTTAATAATTTTTTTTTTTTTTTTCTGATGAAAGACCACTGCTAATTGTATGCTCAGGATGCCCTCATTTGGGCATGACATGAGACCCAGTCAGGGTTTGTAACCCTAAGGTACCAAAGTCTCCCTCATCATAAGTTTATTTCCACTCGATTTTTGCCCAAGAATTTTCTTGGGGTTTTATGCTTAGAATGTGATTTTCCTCTTCTCCAACCTCCTCATGTTCCTGGCGAGCTCACATGATGGTTGCTCACAGCTATCAGTTTCTCTGACAGGGGGTACCAGTGTCATGTTTCACATCTGGGGGAAGGTGCTGGTGACACAGGCAGCTGTGAAAACATGCCCTGATCCTTTTTGTGGAAAGAGGTGAGGAGGAGATAAGCGCTGTCTCCTATGACTGTGCTAGTGCCAAAGTGGGAAGGTGATGGTTGGAGAACCTCTTGGTGGAGGCAGCGTGCAACTGAGTAATGAAGAGACACTCTAAAACAGGGGAGAACCTGAAGGGCCAGCGAGGGATTGATGCTGCAATTAATACTTCTAGTATGATAATTCGTGGGGTTACTGCATTTTGACTTGAATACTTGATGGGGCATGCTGAGGTTGAACTGATGTTGAAGGATGTTTGTTAAGTGTCCAACTTCAAAGGATGTTCTACTGTCCACTCCTAATCATTCCTCGAAATAAGAGGCAAAAAATTTAATTTGTTCGTATGAAGCTAAAGTAAGACAATGACTCAAACAGTCAAGCTTTGATTTGATTTTTTCGATATGCAGACATATGTATTTTAACAAACACAATTTTCCCAGGTAGTTTGGGTTTTTTTTTAAAGCATTTAAAATATTTGCAGTCATTGCAATCTTCATTATTTTGTTCTTACTGTAAGATGTTTCCACCTAGAGAGTTTCATTGTATTTCTTTTGTTTGGCATTATTTCGTGTCCCCTTTAGCTCGCATTTTACACTAGCTCGAATAGTATTATTACTATATTTTTCTTCCTTGGAACCCTTAAACTTTTATGTATCTCACCAGAAAGTCCCTCATAAGATCCTCTTTTCCTAACAATACAGACCTACTTTTTCTAACCTTTCTGACTATGTAAGACACTTGAGTCCTTTAAGTCCTTCTATCTTTTTTTTTATGCCCTTAGATTTGTCTCCTTCCGTTTCTATGATATATTTATTATAAAAAGGAAATTAAGACCATACATATGACCTCATTTTTTTTTTTTTTTTTTATTATTTCCTTTGGTTTAGAAAACAATTTTTTTTTTTCATTCTTGTTTACATTTTGGTTTGTAGTTTTTAAATTATGCCTTTAAAGAGCTACCTCGTTATACTGACAGAGATCTTCCTGATGATGATTCTTGCAGTTCAACAACACATCCTCTCACTTGTATGGATTTCCCCTGTCTTGCACTGCTATAATTGAAATCAGATTCAGGTCTCTGTAGCACCACAGTTGCGCTTACTTTTAAAACCTGTATCTGAATTAAAATTCCTATCTACTACAAAAGTAGAATTTTCTGACTGGAATACTATTTTTAACACCTCTACCTCTTATTACAAGATTATAAGGAAAAAAAATAGAAATGTCAGAGCTTCTTTATTGTCATTGTAGAACAAAGAGATAAAAAGTCAATGAGTCAATCTCATATTTCCCCCATCAGTAAGATGTTTAGTTTTATTTTATTTAAAGTCTGATTTACACTTTCCCTTGTATATCTAGTCATCACGGAATAGAAAAATGAGAAATTTTTTAAAAGATACTCAAATGTGACTGTAGTTAATGACATGATGTCCTCAAATGGCAAATTCCAATACTTTTCAAAGTAAAAGATTTAAAGATATAGACATAAAGATCACTTTATTGAGGCAAAATAGCCAAGAAGAATAAATTGAAGTTTCTTGCTTCTTTATTATTTCTCTCAGGACTTGTAGCAAGAGAGGAATTTCTTAATGGAACTTATTCACTCACTTCTGAGGCATCCCAATTTCTCTTTCCATACATAAATTAATATTAATATCAGGCTATCAAAAGGTTCACACTTTTAGATCCCACTTAGAACTCAGCAGACTTTATATGTTGTGCAGAGATCAGATCACTAGTTTGCCTTGATTATTATTTTTCAGGGCTTTTTCTGCTTGCAGAAGAGAGAAGCAATCAAACTTTATGTCTGCTTATACCATAATTTCCCTCTCTGTGGGTTCTGTTAATAAGAGTTCCCATTATTGTCAATCATCATGGCGTTTTTGCTAACATGAATACCAACAGAGTCATTTCTGTTATGGTCACCAGTTTTTGTCTTTCGCAGCCTGAACTAACAAGCTTGTACTGGGTTCTTCAATCATCCAAACTCCTCAGTCATTCTGAATTTATAGAACACTTATTTTCGTATTGCTCCTATTTCCCCTGTAGTTTTTTTCTTTTTCAAAACACAAGAGAATTGAAAAGAGACTACTTTAACATGATTTGCTTCTTCATTACTTCAGTTGTGTGACAGCGAAACTGACTTGTGTTGTGGATATATCTGTGTGATGAGTCAGGCCCGCAGTTCTTTTAAATCACTATTTTCCAGAGACCCTTTACACTAGTGGTGGAGGTATCTATGCTATTTATCCTGAATTTTGTACAATTACTTTCTCAGACATGTCTTCATCTTTTGTATTTTGTCTTCATACCCTTATCTTTCAACATGTCCTGTAGCCTTACGTATACGATGCGCAATCCTTATCCTTTCAAAGTTATTTAATTTCCACTGAAGAAGCAGGATTTATAGCTCTATTCATCTGCAGAGAAGGAAAGAGTATTATAATCTGACCACTTACTGTGTCTCCCACCTGACCTAACAACAGCTAAGTTAATACTGCAATTCAGCATGATGCCTTCTGTCTTGTGTCCTACTGTGTAAAATGCAGATTGACTATGGAGTACTTTGAAATGTGATAGTAACATCTTAGGACCTACCATGTCAGCCACAGTTTCCCTTAGATACAGCTGGTTTTGTTGGGCATTGAAGCACACGCTTTTCAATCTGAAACCAGATGAGTTACCTGTGTCCTACTCACCTGTCTAGTTTCTCTCTTTTTTGTTTTATGCACAAATATGGGCTTGTTAGCTTGCAAATAGCAAACCTGTACAGTTGCCTCAACCATTTTTCATCTCTTCACCGTGTAGTTCCTTCAGTGATTTCTGGTATCTCTCCATCGTTACTAGTGCCACATTTTCTTATGGTATAATATAGCTTTTCAGAGACAGGGTTTTTTTAGTAGTTAAAGCATAAAATTAATACGTTACCACTAAATTCTGGAGGGCAGTTTTAAATTTTCTCACATATAGTGTAGTTAAGACCTGCAAACTTTGTTCACAAGAGTGCAGGGATAACTTGTGAATATAAGAGTTAAAGAATCAAGTTCTAATATTTAGTCTATATGCAGGGTATGAACTTGTACTTGCAGTCTGCTATCAGCAGTATTCTCTCTCACACAGTTCTTCCCATGGATTGGTTTATGAACCCCAAGAATTGAAAAGTGTCATCTTCCCTCTTCAGGCCAATTTGATTTCATTTCAGTGATACTTCACCTTAAGACAAAATCTAAAAGATCTAAATGCAGTCCCCGAATCATGGCCAAAGAAATTTGCGTCAGCAAAGACTATTGTCAACTATGTTTCACTACATATTACCCTTAAAGCCATTATAGTTACATAGAAAGAAGTAGTCTATAAATTAGTATGTGCAGCGTTTCCTCCTCCCCTTAAGTATGTGGCATCAGCTGACAATACTTCGTGTATTTCAAATCCCTCCCACCTCCTTAATTAATTTTAATTGTGAAACTATAGAATGTAGAATGGTCTAGAAAAGAACTCTACAGTTTTCACATTTCCTGTTTTATTGATTTATTCTGATGCCTTTAAATCAACTTTATTTAAAGATCCTTTTTCAAAAAACCTAATCATAACTCACTAAAAACTCACACATGATACAGGGACTTTATTTTTATTGACCTCTATCAGTAAGTGACACATCATTAAGAAAACCAGACAAACATATATACAAGTAGAGACATATACATACACAACGGTAAAAGCTTTTAAAAAAATTCTAGAGTCAGTCTTTAAAAAGAAATACCTGAGTATAGCTCATGGCAAAAAGACACAAAATTGAACTTTTCAAGATCAGTACTTAGCATAAAAATTTCATCACAATCTTTATCATCTTGCAGTGGTTGCAGAAAAGGCCTAAGCTTCCTCCACCTTTAACTTCCTAAAGTCGCCTATTTTACCTTCAAATCTGATGAAGTGTCAAAGTCATTTACCAGTAATGACTTCTGCTGCAAATTTTATTTTGCTTGGAATTTAATTAATGGGCCAAAGACTTTCCATTGTGATTTGAGCAAATGAATAATAAATCAAGAAAGGAGATTTGTCAGGGAAGGAACATCTGTTTCTTACAAGCGTTACAACATGACTACAGCTCGGCTGTGCATTACCAGCACAAAGACGGTAGGAGTCCTCTCCTCTGAAGCTCTCTTCATTTATTGCTCCACTGAAGGTGAACAGAGAGCACTCTAATGGGCCTCTGGTGTTAATAAAAGCTTTTCGCTTCCGCAGTTCTGTTGAAGCCTCTTCCTTTTGGGTGCTACTGTCCTTAGTACATGGTTTGTTGGTCAGCGTCAGGATTCTGCAATGTCAGTGCTTTATTGGATGATTAATAAGGGAAAGACAAATTCATAAGCAGAAACAATATGAAATTGCCGTCATATTACTGTTGAGTGTCACGCTTTTTATTATGGGGGGGGGGGGGTGTAGATGAGAGAGTGATTGAAGTTAAGTACTTTGACTCGCACTGTCAAAAAGCAAAATAGGTCACTGAACCTGTTGTGCTCTGTCTTGTTAACCAATAACAGGCTGGGAGACATATTTGAGCTTTTATATATCAGTACAACATGAGAACAATTAAAAAAAATTATTAGAGCCAAGGCATTAAGGATATGTATTTTTTCAAAAAGGAGAAAAGAGGCACTACAGTTTATTCCTTGCTTTTTATTGCTGAACACATTTTGCTCCTATACACAAAGGAGGCTTAAGTGCCCACTAGGTAGCAATAAATCGCTTTACGAAAATTTGCACGGCAGGGTTCATGACGGCTCTAGTGTAATGTTTATAATGTATGCAGAGCATTAATGGCTGCTAATGTCATGCAGAAATAACACTGGGTGCAGATGTAGATTTTTTTCCTTAATTTTTTTATTTATTTAGAATGCTGTCAAAGGATGTAAAGAAATATGATTTTTCAGAGTAAGACAGGGAGATCTTTTCCTCAGAACACATAAATAAATATTTTGTACTGACATTGATAAAAAACTGCCACCCTAAAATCATCCCGTTATGCAAAGAGAACTGAAAAAGGAGAAACAGATTTTCTTTATATAACTGTAGGTGATTACAAATGTATCTTGTCCTGTAGTCCTTGATTGACACATATTGTTGAACTCTCTCTGGTGTCAAAGGAAGTTCTGTACACATCCAGAGGTCACTCTGGATGTGGCATGGCCACAATATCATGTCTGTGTAAAAATATATCCATCACAAGCTTGCACTTAGTTTAGGAAAATATATTAAAATTCCTTACATAAAAATTTGACCAATTATTCAAACCTATTAAGATCTACATAAAGGCCTGATTTCCTGAGTGGATGGATTTATGTCTGGTTGTTTTTACCAATGATAATTTTTTTCTTTTAACTGCTGCGTTTTATCCCTCTTCCCTAAGTGTTTACATTTTCACAATTCTGTACACAAATTGTAGCAAGTCTGCTTCTCATTTTCTTTCTTTTTTTAAATAAAGAAGGATGTTTTTTTACTTCTTTTAAACATGGAACAAATTGCATTGTCTATAATTTCATTTTTTTCTATAGTAACAGGTAAGCGCATATGTTAATTGAAAAGATACTACTTCCTTAAGTTGCAGGGAGCGTTCATGCTTCCGCTTGATATCTGCAGCCACTTCATAGACCTGCGACTCTTCATACTCAGAAGAATGGCTTCACTCTTCACCACTCAGTTAAATCGTACTCATGCTGTTTCTATTGTCCATTCCTCTTGTGCAACTCATCTACCTCAGCTCCAGTCAAGAGGTTTAAATTCATCTTTCCCGTTCCAAAGAGATTGGCTAATAGAAATGAGTCAGTAAAATCTCCTTACTGTAATGGCAGGGCTTGTACCTTATTCAAGTGTGGCAAACACCATGTAGATATTGTTCCTCTCATTTTTGTGTCATTCCCAATGCTGAAATAAGTCCAATTTCCACTGCTGCTCACACAACGTCTTGTGGCTTGTCCAGGACACATTCTGAAGTTGTATTCATGATGTGCATGTGAGAGTTTATTTTTAAATGTTGCTTTGTCTTTGATTAGGTTGGATGGCCAAAATTTTTCCCTTACTGCCTTTGCACAGAATAGAGGAGGAGATGAACAATAACTTACTGCTGTGAATTCAGACAATACTTTCATTAATTAAAGTACTCAAGCAGCTATTACATGCAAAAAATGTCCTTCCACTTTACTATCATATACATCACTGAAAATGAGGTACAATCTTAATTTTCAAAGGAAATATGTTTGACACTTTTTCATCTAAATATAGGTGATAATTTTTAACAAGCCAGTTCCTAGTATTTACTCAGTGCCACTTCATTGTTTTTTGTAATGCTGTTAAATTCAATCTTCAGACACCTAAAAACTTTTAAAAGATGGCCATATTCTTTTATATTCATGTCAATTTCATAAAAATGGAAAAGTAGCCGCAATGTAAAGCAAAAGCTAGGGAAAAAAGCTCCAAAACTTGTAACATCTTGTTTTCACCTTTGAGACAGCATATATATAGCCCTTCTGAAACAGACATGTAATATAGAAGTATTTTTAAGAAAACAGATTAAAGACCCCCAAAAACCATTGAAATATTCCACATGCATATTTAGCTTTACATCAAAAATATTTTGTTCCAACACAGATACCACAGTGGTATACAGGTTATTCCTTTCCTAAATTTAAATCTACACTTCCCTGTGCTCATTTAAATTATTTTGTCTACTATGCAAAGAGAGTCTTTTTTTCTGATGACCCAGGATGACAGTAGCATCTGCAGAAGAAAAAAGACAAACATCTGGCTATCACCAGGCACCTGTAGCCTGGCAGGATGCAGCAACACGAAGTCTGGGTCGATGGCTTCCATTTTCATTTCCACTGTTCCAAGTACGTTCCAGTAGAAAAAAAGCAACAGGCATAACTTGTGAGGATTTTATGTATTTCGGTAATTTTCTACTTTGGATTAACTGTTTTGTTTACAACTATCATGTTTTCAAATATGCAATTCATCAAGAGAGTTCTCGTATCTGGTAATCGCAATCTGAAAATTTTCAGAGTTGTGATAGTTACTTCTTATGGTTTTTTTTATGAAGTATTGAGCTTTTTGTACACTACGACAGATTTTAAAGACAAATTTGAAACTCACGACATTAATTTTATAATTAATTGTACAAATTCTCTCCCTGTCCTAAATAACTCAGACTGGGAGAAATAAATAGAGAATATAAATTTTAGTTATTTACCAATTTCTTACAAAAATATGTCGTTTCTTTGCACTACAGATTGAATTAAAATAAAAGGGACAGCTTTTTAAGATAATGATGATATTACTTTTCCAATATTATAGCATTTAGTGTGTGCTAATTGCATATGAACTATTATTAAATAATGATAAATAATGATAAATGGATATCAATTTTTTCACATCTTATTTGATTTCACTTTTAAATTTCATTAAATGATAATCTGAACGTTTGCTCTGTCTAGAATTTAAGTTGTATCATCAAGTTACTAATTTCTGCTTTATGGAATTGTAACTCATTTAACATAATAAAAACAATTTCTAGATCTAAAATAACAAGTCAATATTATGACTAATGGTTAGATCATAATTCAGACACTATGAAGCCTGTAGTGAGTCTATGACTTTGATAGATGCTTTCTGAGTCTGTATTTCATGAAAGCCTCAACAAGTTTCCTAAGTGAAACTTCCTTCTCTTTGACTTGGCTCATGGTTAGAGTCTCTTAATTTATCTCAAAAATTACAAACAGCAATGCTTCTAAAAGTTTTTTAGAATACATGACTTCCAATTCTAATTTCACACTCCTGAATCCTGCTACTATAAAGCAAAAATCTGAGCAATATTTCTCAGACATCTCACATTGTCCCTTGAGCCCCAGTTCTGACACCTGTGTTTCTGAGTTTGCTAGCATGTAAAGTAAAGATTTTACAGAATTGTGACAGAAATACAGAAATGGTTTAGTTTAAAATTCCAGACATAGTGGTAGAGTATTTCTTCCCTCATTTCTTCCTTTTGTTTTTTTTCTTTATGGGATTCACAGCTTCAGTGTAAAAATGTACCTCATTTACCTTCTCTCCTTTTTTTGTTTTTTTTCTTTTCACTTTATCTTAGTATATGTAAGACTTCCAGTTTTGTATTATATTCATACTTAATTTTATTCAGCTTCACCAGGAAAACTCCTAGAAACTCTTCAATAAGCTTCCAGATAACGAGATGTTAATTATTTAGCATACATAGATTTTTCTATTCGTAACTATTCCTAGACATTTCCTTGGAAAAGAAAAGGTCTTTCCCACTTGCAGTTATGAGAAACCCAAGCGCCTAAATACGTAAATGCAATAAAAGAACATTTTTCATGTGGCCGACCTGAAGTATTTCTGAAAACTACACTCCTCAAAGATGTTGTCAGAAAACACCCAAAAGTACTTTCTACTTATGCAATTATTAACCCATACATTTTATGGAACCTCATCTCTTAATTCCATATCTAAAACTCAGATTCTTTGATAAATTTTGCCCAAAGTAAGTCTAATATTTATGGGTTAATATATGTAAGGGTTACTTGAATAATTCTTTTCATTTATGTTTATTATACTGCTACATTAAAAATAGATACAATAGTAAGAGATTATCACAATAATTTTTTTATGGAAATGGAATGAGAAATTATCAGGGTAATACCATGTATCTAGTCATAATCTGCTCCGTAAGGTAGAAAATTCTCAAATGAACAAGCCATGTGGATGCAGGCCTTGGATACAAGTCTGCTGCTCTATGGCTTTACCTAAAGGTACCCAAGAGGAATCCAACTTCTTTTACTATTAAACTCAAGCAACGAAATCAAAGTATAACAAGGCTGACCTCAGAGATACCTTCAATCAAAATTTCACAGGATGTAAAAGATGAAATCTTATCTTTTATCTGAATGTCAGTGAGTCTGGATGGACCCAAGAACATGGATGGGCATTCGACGTGAGAGACCACAAGTAAAGTCTTGGAAGACTTTCCCTGTCACTGTGCAGTGACACAAAAGTTATACAAAGTAAAATAACTTTTAAAAAAATATTATTTTTGTTGTATTAAAGAACTTAATAGAAAAGAATTACCTCATTCTATATTGGAAGTGGAACTCCCCCATAGACATTTAGATGCAGTTTCTAATGAGTAAAAGGTAGAACTTGGTAAAGTGATGAAACGTGGCTGAAACATCATGCTGGTGGAGATTTATTGTTTGTCCCCAAAATCAGAATTCTTGAACACTTGAATAAAGTCTCTGTTTTGCTGCTACTTTTGTATTGATTCTCAGCTTCTTCTTCTCAACTATGTTGACTCTTACCCTACAATCCTATCTCAAAAACAAACCAGCCCAACTACTTCATCACTAGCTTACATGAAGCAGAATTAGTGTATTTTAGAGAATTATAGTGTTACTTTGAGGAGATGCTTTACCTGTACAGATAAGTGTGAAAAAAAATTTAACACTTTGTCATCTTTCTTCAGAACAAGTCCCCTTTAGGAAGAAATACTATGGCTCACACTGGGAAGGAGCCTGGTAACCTGAAGGGAGAATTTTCTTAGATTTCTCATTTTTCCTCAACATTTACATCAGAAGGACTTAAGCCTAGAGCTAGGTGTATTTGAGACCCAAATATAAACAACGGCTACATTTCAGTGTTGCTCTATCATCTGGCAAGTCATTTAATGTCTTGGTCTTCCAGCAGCAAAGGTCTATGTACTCCAGCAGCAAAATGGAAATTTACTCCCTATACTTTCTGTTGTAGTCTAAAAGGATGAAAAATGTTGTATAAAAGTTAAAAATATTCTTGGAAGTAAAAAAAGTACCTCTTTTTTTTTATTATTTCAAGCATTTCTTGTTTGAAAGGGATAATTGTGCCCAGCAGAATTTGTTTTTAATGCTTCTTATATATACTGAAATACAGCTTGCTAGGGGAACAAGAATTTGTTCCAGTTCCTGATTTAAATGTTTATGCTAATTGCTATTTATTGGCTCATATGCAAATGATAGGTTGGCCAAAGTGAAATTTTATGACGAGCAAACTCCCCCTTTTTGTGCAAATTGAAAAAGTGAAACAAGAAGAGGATGAAATGAGCCGAAGATGGTCTTAATGGCTGCTTTTTAATGGGGAAGATAAAATTAAGACTGATTTACGTGGCCAACTCCCCTGTTTTCCCTTATCAGCTCATTTGGCAGGAAAAATGGAAAAGTAATTGTTCCTCTTTCAATGTGGGCCTCAAACCATTATTTATTGGCTGAAATTAATCGCTGTTTATCCTTCATTCACGTGGAAACCGCTCTATCAGCATTATGAACATCAGCAACTCATCTAGTCCCTTGCAATTTAGCCAACAGCAAGTGCAGATCCTGATGAGCCATGCCTTAATTTTCTGGGCTGTGGGAGTTAATGAAGACTCCTTTCTTAGGTGCACATATTTGTATTTCTACAACATTAATAACAAAGGCCCACACTTTCTTTTCTGCAGCGAGTAAACATTTTTTTTTTTTCACTAGAGAAAGCTAGGGAAAAGCTTTCCATGAATCTGCACCGGGATAAAAGAGAAGACAGAAGAGTGACGTTTCCTCATACAGAGAAAATTCTCGAGTACTTTATAATGTCATAGGCAACTCTTTGACCCTCTTAAGAAATTTGCTGTTATGAAGTGTTCTGTAATTGCAATGCTTTTCCTATGAACAGTGCTTTGATTTGTCCTTTTCTCCTTATGTTTTATCTTTGTTGTATTCACCTTCCTGGTAATTTCACTGTACTGGCTGCC
This sequence comes from Heliangelus exortis, assembly GCF_036169615.1. Classification (NCBI taxonomy): domain Eukaryota; kingdom Metazoa; phylum Chordata; class Aves; order Apodiformes; family Trochilidae; genus Heliangelus; species Heliangelus exortis. The sequence goes on along the minus strand of NC_092424.1, from coordinate 24,900,362 downwards.
CATGCATTTAATGCAAAAAAGGAACTATGCAGCTGGGACAGTTACAGATGCATCTTACCTAACTCTCCCTAAGGGGGCCAACCAGTGCTGGCAACATGCACTCCAGGCAGAATTCCTTTCCTGCTTCTTCTCTGAGAAGCAGGTGGTGTTTTTCAAAAGCAAAGCATCACCCACCTCTCATTTCCACATAGCCAGGAGGACAGTTAATGTTTTGGATTTGTTTTGTTTTTTCTTTGCTTGCTTTTTCTTTGCTTTTTTTTCCCAGCCCCAGAACAGAATGCCCTTGAACTTGAGAAGGTTGATGTCTGTAGAAATGGCAGCTGCTGCTGCGAAAGTACCCACAATAAACAAATAGAGTTTAGATTGTAATAAAATGAAAAATGGACACTGTAGGAACTGCCCTGATGGTTCAAGTTTAAGGTGTGTCAAGTCCCACTGCTGTGTCTATGACAGAGGCCAGCAGAGAGGATAAATAAGGAAAGCAGTCTTGTTTGCTGCCTTTGACCAGGGCCAGCTTGATTTATAATTATTCAGGAGAGGCTGAAACCCTGAAGCACAGTGTTTAAAAGATTTAAGACCAGAAAAAGCAGAAATGGGTGAGAAATATGCTTCTCCTGAACATTGCTTCTGAGCACCACTGTTCAGGTGCCTACATACACTTAAATATGACACTGCTCAAGAACTATCCCAGTCTTCCTTCCACAACACGTAAGAATGAAGTAAAATTAAGCTTGTTTTAAGTAAAGCAAGGTCCTGAAATTTAGGCTTTAGCAATGTTATATAATAAGATATATTAATGGTGTCTTTCTTCATTAATGTTATGAAGAAGATCTCCGGACACACTGTCTCATATTTGCCTTGGGCCTGATCTAAAATAACAGTGAAAGTCAATACATATTTTTGTACTCACGTACATGGTTTTGAATCTATTCCAAGATCTGTATGTTATCGTTTCAGCAAGGGCAGGGGAAGTGAATTTGTCTCAGATTTCTAAACCCACTAAAGAATTTCCAGATATTCAGCTCCCTTTTTAGAGGACAGGAGTACACTACATAGCTGTGTAACTTTACTGTTGATACAAAAAGCAATGGAAGTGTTTTATTTCACAAGCTGAACATTTGTGCCTTTACCACTATATGTTTAGAAACTTTCAGGGTATGCAATCCTAGCTTTCCAGTGGAAGAAGAAAAAAAAAAAAAAAAAAATTTGAAATTATGATTCTACAAAACAGGCAAGGGAGCTGTTCCTATACTTTTGTACGGGATCCAGATAAAAATACCTGTGCACATGTAAGTGCATAACTGCTTTCATGTTCAGAATATTGTTTCTGCAACAGGTTAAACAAAACAACGAAGTCACAGAGTTTGTGAAAGCTCTGGGGTGTAAAAAAACTAGTTTATATTAATAAGAAAATATAAGTTAATAGGGCTACATGACACCTACTAATCTAATTACTCCCTTCTAGGGACAACCTGTCCTCTTGCTCTAACTTATTTTCTCAAGACATGATCATTCTGGTTCAGCCTCCCAAGGATGGGCTTGCATCCCATCTCTGGGCAACCTGTTCCACTGTCTCACCACCTTCATGGTGAAGAACATCTTCCTGACTTCCTATTTAATAAAGCTACCCTCCTCTAGTTTGAATCCACTCCCCGCAGTCCTGTCACTACCTGACCATCTTTCTTTTATGGCCCCTTCAGATACTGGAAGGTTAAAATAGGATCTCCTTGGAGCCTTCTCCTCTTCAGACTGAATAACTCCAGATCTCTTATTCTTCACAGGAGAGGTGCTCCAGCCTTCTGATCATCTCTGTCCAGTGAAGCATAAGGAAAACCTTCTTTACTTTAAGGGTAACAAAGCTCTGGAATAGGCTGCCCAGAGAGGTTGTGAAATCTCCATGTGCAGAGCTTCAAAACCTGCCTGGATGCCATTCTCTACAATCTGCTCTGGCTGAACCTGCTCTGGCAGAGGAATTGGACTAATTGATCTCTAAAGATCCCTTCCAACCCCTGAAATTCTGTGGTTTTTTGTATACATAATTCTGTTATTTTGCAGATTTTAAGCTGTCATTAAATTCAACAAAGTCTAAGTTAGCTGAAGATCCAGAATTTTTTTCATAGGTAAAAAGCTTTTTTTATATTATTTTTATGAGTAAAATGTTAGCATGATATAAGAAGATTGCTCTTATCCATTAAAGATTTTTCTCGTTGGTTTTCATAATTGTTATAGTCCATTTAATTAATTTACGGGTGGGCCTTTAATTCAATTCAATAATTAAATCCTCTTTGGCCTTGCCGACCACAGTGCTTTCCACCTGTTTCAACATTGATATTGAATAAACTCAGTTGCCACAGGTCTTTGGAGATGCAAGAGTCTTGAAGGGATCTGGAACTCTTTCCTCTTTTATTTTGTTTATACTTTACAGAGGTGATAAATATTTAGGGAATATAACCTGACTATACAAAAATCCTATGATGATACTGGGGTTAACAACACGCAGCTCCTTTGGGTGGAACTCGTCATAGTTAAGCAGAAGTCTGCTGCGGACAGTGGTGGAGTCACAGAACAGAAGTCTGCTGTCCAGGTAGTAAGATGGTTTATCTTTAGCAAATAAATTCTGGATCAAAAAATTAAATTGAAGCTTCACACATCTGATATTGCGGAAATGGAAATGCAGATCTGAAGACTAGAAGTGATTCATTTTTCCACATGGGGAGAAACTCAGTCTCCTGTCTAGAGCCATCTGTCGATATGGATAAGTTTGACATCTGGGTGCAGCTTCATTGTACTGCCAAAGCTACCCTGTGTTTGAAGGAGATGAGGGAGGGAAGAGGTGGAAAAAAGCAATATAGGTTTCAGGACTTTTTCTGCTGTGAAATACTGGAACGTGCAAGAAACAGGTATCTGTGCATTTTGTCTGATTAGTTGCAAATAGACATATGAGTAAAGCTTTCAGGAAGTGTGTCAGGTTCTGTGACATTTCTGTGAGAGGACGACTGTGCAGTCAGTGTTTGCAGGAGACTGGATAAAGCTGTGGGGTTATCATCCTTCTGAACCATTTCTCACTCTGGGGGGTGAAAGCACTTCTGACACACTTATGCACAATCTGCTTCTCCCTGACTTTGGTCCTCTGGAAAGGGGTTTTAGATAGTTATGACTTTTGGAGGTTCCTCCTCAGAATGGATCCTGGCATCCAGATCAGCAGATACAGTCAAGAGTGGTCTGTGTTGGTACTCATTGCTTCAGCACTCCGATATCTTCCCTTTTCTGGTCTTGTTTCCTCCAGTGCTGTTTAGAAAAAACACCTCAGCCTTTTACTCACACCAAAACAACAGTGTGAGTTGTAGTAGATTGTTACATATTCTTGATATTCTACAGAAATATACTCAACTGAAGTGAGTTTAAATTGCTCTTCACAAGCATAGGCACCTTCTCCTCCTCTTTTGGAAACAGGAGGCAGGACACAAACAGAAATGATAGCACAAGTAATTCTGATAGTTAAACTATGGTATGACAGGAAAAATTATGACGAGTAAATTATCCAGTCTCTTCTGAATCAAAATCTGAATAAAACCTTCATTTATTTTTAACTAGGTACCTGATACCTTCATGTAGTGTCATCTGATTCTGGCTTGATGTGAAACCTTGCCCAGTTCAGCCCAGTTCAGGAAAAAACACAACAAGCAAAAACCAGCCAAACAAAAATACTCCAAAACCAAAAACATAAAAACAAGAAACAGTAAATATTTTCAGTTTTTAATACCGAAATAAGTTCTTAAACTATATTATCATTTCCTGAAGATGGAAGAAAATGCACTATACTTATTACGGGTTTAGAAGATATACAGTGTTTTTAATATCTTTCAAAAAAACAAAGAAAAAATTTAAACAGAAGTTCCATTTTCTCTGCAAAGCAACTTTTTTCCACATACTTGGTGTGATCGTGATAACAGTGTAACTCTCCTTTCTAATTCAAAATGAAGGACAATTAGAGGTTTTAATGGTCAGTCCAGTTTTCCCACATTTTACGTGTTTCTCTCTTATTTTTTTAGGTTACAGACATTCCCATTATATTCAAATTTGTTTTCAGCTCTGTGGTTAAGGAGATGATGCTCTTTGTTTCTCAAATCTGTTAAAGGGCCCAGAATCTGGGATGAGTACTTTGGTGGGTTTTTTTGTGTAAAAAAAAAAAATATATATTAAAAAAGTTAAAATAACAGAGATAATTGTTATGACCAGGAAGCTGTGTGTATGGTATTGTTTCTGTATGCATTTTATTGTACTTGCAACAGTGAAAGCCTGACATTACCACCAGCAGATCTATTTTGTGGGAAATCTGGGGATGAAAGACCCCTCTCTAGCGCACCATTTAAGGAAGCCCATATGTCCTTACACCTACTGTAGTTTAACTGACTTGGAAGTTTAACCATTAGGATTGCTGAACAGGGCTGTGATGAACCTCTAAGGAATCAAGCCATGTTTTTCTCCATCACAACCAAATGGGGAGAATGAGGCTGGGGCACACAGCCTGACTCCAACAGAAATGGTCCTGTAGATGGGCTGCAAATGGGCTTACCTACCTTGCTGGGTGAAATTTTTGAATCTCAGAAAACATGAGACCTACATGTCAGCTTAAAATAATTCACTGTCAGCTGTGGATAGCAGTCTTCCTTCTGCTCTCTTCAGTACCCATTTTTTTCATGACCTTCTTGAGAGCAAACACTTGGAAAATGCAGTGTAGAGAGAGGTTCTCCTTTTGGGCAGCCACCTAACTGCACCTGCCGCCATGAACACTGCCCCAACTTTTCTATTTTAGATAATGACTTCATAGTTTAGAGCACCATGATATCACAGATAAGGGGTTTAGCAGACTAGAATTCTGTTGAAATCTTTAGACTTATTCTACCTTTCTACTGAATGCCGGAGAAGCTCCTGTTAATCTTCTTTAAGGCCTTATTCACTTAATGGAAACGCTTAGCTGCATAATTGCTTTGAGCCTATTGCTATTCCAAAAGGAAAATATAATAATCTAATGGTATTGTCTCTATAAGCGAATGAGATTTTCAGGAGTGGATGTTGGTGCCACCCATGTGATCCGGAGAGGTTAATGCAGTTAAAGTTATTTCACAGTCCATTAAGGAGCTTACGGTGACCCGTTGACCTTTGAGCCAACAACACAGAATCCATTATCATCACAACGGTGGAGCTGGGGCTCCGCTGGCTTTGCAATGGGCCCGGGAAATCCCAAGTTAGTACTTAGTCTAAAAAAATGCACTTTTCTTTCTGCTTCTTGGGTATGGCTATTAATACACCCTCCCATAATTTGTAACATTAATATTGCTGAAGGTACAGAAAAGGACATTGAAATGAAGACATCAAAACTGCTGACTTGGTTTGGAGTATGATAATATTGGCTATATATTGAAACAGTGGATATATAAAACAGGAAAGATGAAGAAAGTCAAGGAACTCGGGCAATAGATGATAAATCATCGAAAGTTCTGAAACTCATTTAAGCAAATAATAGATTTACTTCACATTTCCTGATACCTTGGGCCTGAGGTTTTGTTAGGGTTGTTTGGTTTGGTTTTTCAGATTACTTCTATGATGTAGGAATTCTGGGGGGAAAAAAATAAAGATGTGGGGCATTTACCATGTGCAGCGTAGGTTTATTTTAGTTCTGCAGATATAGTTAATTCATATGGCTTTATCTAAAACAGTTATCTATTTTTACTATATCAATTTTATGAAATCCCTGCTAACACACTGCAGGAGATATAGGTGAAAGTGTCACTTAATAATGTTAAAACACGTACCTGCAATACACACAGAAACTTTCAAAATATGTCTCTCACCAAAGAAAAAAACCCACATTGATTTGAGGTGCTCAGAAAGAAAAAAATAAAATTTTAAATGCCTAAAATTTTGAAATAAACTCTCACAGACTTTACTCTCAAAGCTGATGAAAATGCATTTGCCATGTGCATGAAATTTTGTCACATTTTATAAAAATGTGGAAATTCTAGAATGGAAAAGACCTGGTCCCAAAGCTCCATAAGCATTAAATAATCTGATAATGTGTGCATAAAAAATATATGTATATTTGGTATCCTTAGACATTGAAAGAGGAAGACAAATCTTCCTATAATACGCACAAGTAATTAAGGATCACAGCACTGGAATGTTGGTCAGTGTCTTTGACACTTTAGGACATATTTTAAATAATTAAAAACCAAAAGAGTGCCACAAGCACCCCTCTCGTTGTATCTGTATTAAAATAGCACTAATAAAAAGAAAAGCATGTACAGCTATACCAGTTTCAAGAGTACAAGTTAATAACATCTCGTAGCTGACCATTGGCTCGACTAACTGGAAGTAGGGTTTTGTTCCACTTATTACTCTAAAGAAAAAAAACGTACTTAAATTTGCTTGTATCCTAATTTTCTGTATCATATCTGTAGAGATATTATGAGAACAGTACATTGAGAGTGACTTATGTAAAAGTGGCTGTAAAAAAAATGTAAGAGAGTATTTTTTAAAGGATATATGTTAGCTAACTACATATTTTCTCCTCCTTACTGTAAAATAAAATTTGTTAAATCGTTCTATAAAGTAATGGAGATCATAATCTCTAACTCTTTAACAAACATAACAGGAGGGGGGGAATCGGTGGTTTGCTGCGGAGCTGGGAGGATTTGCATCACCTCTAATGATAAAATAGTCTTTTTTTCTATAAATGTTTCCTCGCATACCACACTGGAAACCAGGCTGTACCTTACTTTTTAAAGATCATTGTGGTCACCCTGTCTTTAGCTAAATAAGTCAGTCAGCAGAGATAGCGAGTAGTGAATAACGATTCAAGTAATAAATCATGATCAGCCCTGAAAGATGTTTTATGAGATATATGTTATTTTAGAAAACCAGTGAAATTATCAGGATTTTACGAGAGAGCAATGCCATACGAGAAATTTTCTTCCTATTTCTAAGCCATACTTTTAACGGTGAAGGGGTCATTTTGTTAATTCTTACAGTCATTCATTACAGCAGTTTGCAGCTTAACTGAGCCCCGCTTCTCCCTGTCTCACACACAGAGGCACTCTCAAATACATCTACAGAGAAGCGATTATTGAGACAGCAGCCAGGGTAAATGTAGGTGGATATAAAAATATAATAAAAGTAATTAATCATGGGGTTTAGGATTCATTATGTCAACAAACTAGATGAAACCTCTTAGGGAGTGTGATAAAAAACAATACGTAAGAATGATTTCTTTGAAGTGACAGACTGAGATAATCAATCAAAACTCTACCCGACAAAATACCAAATCCACAAAACTGAAATATTTGGGACCAGAATGTATAGACACCATTAGTTCAAAATAGGGTACATTTCATGCAGTTTTACCACATGATATAGGTGAAAGTAATAACATTTTTTTAAAAAATTAATTTTTTCTAAATATTTGAGCACTTCCTTGAAGGGAAAGGCTTAAAAAATGTGAGCGTTCCTTAAGCCACCAAATTTTTGAGTAGCAGTCAAATAGGGAAGTAACATAACTGCACAGCTGGGAAGTCCCATCACTGGATATTGGCAGCAAGCAGAAGCTGATTTTTTTCTAGTTGAAAAATCACATACAGGTCTCCAAATCTGTGGCAAAACTTAGTAATATCTTGTTTATGAAATAGCAAGTGAGTACTGAAAAATCTTTGGATTTAAATGGACCTCTAAAGTGAGTCTCAGCCTTCAGCAGCCAAAAATAAAACAGTTCTTGGGTGAAAGACATAAGTGCTATTGTGAAATTGATATCCCTCCTTGGCTTATTCCCAGACAATATGTAGCCTTTCTGGGGTCTGATCAATGTGATTGATGTGATGTGTGAAATCCAGGAGGGAGGTCCCCTTTAATCAAACCCACTGTCCTCCACTGAAAGGCAGCTGTGGACTAACATGTTCTTCCTCCTCACTCCATCTCCTCTTAGAAATTGGTATAGGTAAATAAAAAAAAAAACGAGAGGAGAGAGAAAAACAAACTGCTGCCTAGGACATGAGAGGGCAGCAATGGAGCAGTGGATTTAGTTGGTTAAAACCTAGAAAAGGTAGTGTCTCCACAGCAGAGTAAGGTTGGCTCACAAGAAAGCAGCTTTCTAGACCACAGATCTGTCTGTAGGGACACAAGGAAGGTTTAACCCCCCCCCCTCCTCCCCCCCCCCCCCCCCCCCCCCCATCATATGTCCCTCTCTTTCCTTCAGCCCAACGTACTGCTTTGGGCTAAATAACACCTTAAAAGGTTCTTGGATGTTTTATGCTTTAGTCATTTAGAGATGGTGTAACTGTCACTGTGAAGAACTTCAAATACTGACTGGTTTTAATTTCATGTGTTGCTGGTTTATGATCCTCCTGGTCTCTCTTCTGCTCATACAACAAAAGAAATTTTTAATTATTCCCTTACATGTGGAATGAATTAAACCAATCTAGCTTAAAAGATTAAAAATGCAGCATGTATTTTTTGTTGGTTTGGTATTTTTTGTCTGTTTGTTAGTTTTGGGTTTTTTGTGTTTTTTTGGTTTTTTTTTTTTAAGACGTACAAATCTCGTTTGGTTAACTCTTCTACTTTCCTATAATATACTATATTATTTTAATACCTGCACATCGTCTCTTGATGCCAGATTGCCATATAATAATGTCATAAGCAATGAGTTAAGTCCATACAGGCCTCTCATGGAAAATTAATACTGTTCTAAAGTAAACCGAAGAAAAAATAACTCTCTTTCAAAAATGGAGAAAGTAAGAGAGCTTTAAAACATAAACATGTTATTGAATGCAAAGGTGAAATAGCCAAAGTATAGTTTAAAGAATAATCCACAACAGGGAGGGGAGGGCAGCATGTAAAAAGAATAAATTTAGCAAAATTTCACAATACATCCTAACTTTAATGTGTGAACAACCTTACAGAGCCTATGCCATTAATCATGGACTGAATGTTTTACTGTCTTTAAAAATTGAGATTATAGAGATAAATTGGATTTTTTTCCTGGATTTGACTGTGGTGTTTTGACAAGGAAATAACAAAGGCTTTCTCTGGTCCAGCTATTCTGCACTCAAGTTTTTCTACTTCACTGTCACGTTTCATCTGTTTTCTCTTGCAGTTGGAAGTGGAAATCCTGGAGAAGATCCCAGAACTGTTTAACCTAAAGCATAAATCTGCTTTTTTTCCTTATGTGAATATCACCACACTGGTTTTGAGATCCATGAAGTTCCAAGTAGACATCACTGAAAGGAGACCAACCTTTCTCCTTTGCCTCTAAACATTGAGAATGTGTTTTTATTTGCATCACCCAAGACTTTGTCAGAAAGCAGAAAACATTTTTTGATATACAAATGCATTATAAATAATTAAATTCCTAATTCCTTCTCTTATTTTCATGTTGCAGAACTAAATCCACCTCAGATTTAGAAAACACTGCACAACTACACACTGAAGAGGAAAAAAAAAAATACCCAGGTAATGTTTTAAGGTAAATATAAAAGCAAAGAAGGTATTTACAAGAACACCCATTTTAAAATCAAAATGTGTAGAAAAATGCATTTGGAAATCGAAAGCATTCACAGATACACTCTTAGAAATTTTCGTATAGTGGATATGAAACCGTTTAAGTAGTTCATATATGATCTATTGCTGGAAAAACTCACACATTTCCGGTATGTAGGCACATAGTATTTTATATTTATACATCCACACAACATCGTCATAAAAACAGTTTACAAAGGTCTTGGTTTCATCAATATTTTTCCAAACTTGAAGTAATTCCTGTGCTTTTCTGGGGTTCAGAATGTAAGTTTTTACCTTCTTTGAAATTAAATAGCCTTTTTATTCTACATTATTTAATGTAAAATCCTTCTTTTCAATGGAAACTACAAAGGGCAATACTTCCGGAGTTTTCCTTCACTAACATGTAGTAAAAAATTAGAGAACTGTCTGACAACAAGAATGCTCACTACCAAAACTTAGATCCTCATCTTCATTATTAAAAATTCCCCTTTCAAAAGACAACCTCAATAAAACACTAAGAAGGATCAATGAGTGTGATGCACCTTTACTTAATTTTTAGTACATCTCCACCTTGTCACATTGGTCCTCCACTTTGGAGTCTCTTTCTCAAGGCACAGTCCTCATGGTGATGGACTTTGACTTTCTTCAAGAAGCATAAGAAACTGAAGATGTGAAACCACCTGTGAAACCACCAGTAAGACATCATGAGAAAAATATTTATCTTGCAGCCAAAAGTTCCCAAGAAAGCAACCTGAACTGTATCTATATCTTAAGAATTATTTTAAGACAATCAGAAAACAAAAGAGCAGATTTGTGTCAATTCAGGTTGAGATTCAATATTTAGAAATGCCTTTCCCTCAAAGGAAATGTGCATATATGCTGCCACCTAAACATAAAGTTTAGTGCAAGAGAAAACTTACTACACCTGTGAACTTAAACCATCAAGAAACCTTTAATAAACTCTAAAAAACACGAAACAGTAAAATTATAAAAACATTCCGTAGGTATTAAGTATTTCAAATGCTTTATCATTTTATTAAAGCAAGCTTTCAGTGGATGTATTTTGGTCATAATGCTCAAAGGGATGCTGGTACACATTCATTGAATTACGCCTCTAGAGTAAGGCTCCGACTAAGTACATTTTCACTGGATTCACGGACAAAAATTGCAAACTGATCTCAGTTGGGCCACTGTGGCGAGCCCTGAAGATAATGTATAATGCTCAAATGGCTGAAAAATGGGTAGGCTGCCAAATTCTTATTTGTCCTTCACATGAAGACCATATTGACTGCCTCAAAAACTCTTTGTTTGAGCCATTATTTTCAAATACTTTCCCAACTTATACTGCAATAGAAAATTGGACAGGTCTTCAATTGCTCCTGCATTTCAATTGATTACCAATACTGGTTTTCAGAACTAAGAATATTGCTCTATTCTTTTCCATGGCATAATGTTGACTTTGTGTTGTGGTCATTTAAATATTGCTTTACATTTTGCGTTGGACTCAGGTGTTAAGATAACAGAATGGAGAGTCAATTAGATTTATTATCTCTATACTGTATAATAAGTGATAAGAAAACTCCCACACATGACGTAGCATTCATTTTCAAGGACTTGTATAGTTACAGAGTTTTATTAGTTTCAGTACTGGAGTGACTTACAATGTAATATACAACAATGAAAAAACATTCAAAAACAACAAAAATTATCACACCGGGCTAAAATGGAGAAGACAGTAAGTGGAAGCCCTCCCTCATGATATTCACTATAAGCTTACATAAGCAACCTGCTATGGCTGACATCCAAAGTCTAGGTTATAACACAGAGACAAAAGCTGGACTGGAGAAGCAATCCAACCTTCCTTAGCTTTCCTGGCTTCCTTTTGTTCAGAAATCTATTCTTGTTATTTAACCCCAACTCATGTTTAAAGCTGTCTCTGAAGTTAATTCATTCCCAGTTAAAGTGCTTTTACTGTAAGTCTTCTTTGAGCAAAAATGACCATAGGATGTGATAGAAATGCAGTTTAATGCTTTTGTATCCTTCGAGGCATTGTCTCATGCAATTATTCCAAAGTCATCTAAAGTCAAAGGCCATATCAATAAACTTTGCTTCATAATGTGAATAGTTGCATTTATGGCCAAATAGGCGCAGCACAGAAAATTCATTGCTTCTACTCTGAAAAGGGGAAGCAGTATTTGTTTTCCCTCAACACCAGAAAAATGCCTTCATTTTTTCCCACTGAAGATATTTAAATACGATGCATTATGGGAAAGGCCAAATATGCAAAGGATAAAGAGCTTGATCCTTCCTTCGAAACCAATGGAAATTTTCCTGTTCGTTTCAATAAGAGCAAGGTTGACCCAAAAGGTCTCTTAAGCTTTACTTACAATACTTCAGAGCCAAGCATTCTGTATTCAATGACTTTGAAAAAAAAAAAGTCCATCCCTCTGAATATATTTTTCAAAAGCAGCCTTGGAAATATCTCCCTGTATAAAATACACTTATATCTCTGCATGATTTTATAAAAGTCAAAGAAAATTTTCATGGTGAGTCATTTCCAAGTGTACTAACTTCTCATTATATATTCCTCTTTTAACTTTTTCACCATGCCAAATATCTCACTTATTACTCATTCAAGGTTTTTATGATATGTGCAGCTCTTCCAAAGGCCTGTTTAGTCACATACTATTTTAAATTAATTTGCCAGTTTTGCATCTTCTTTGCATGTCTCTTATACCAGAGAAATCTAAAGAGCCAAATAAGTACCAAATTTACCATGCATAGCTAGAGTTCTGTCTGGATGTAAGAGACATACAGTTTTCTCAGTCTTATGTTCCTCACGGACTGTTCATCTGCTCTCTATCCATGACAAATATTGTCTAAACAACATCTAAGAAGTATTTCACCACTACAGTTATGAATTACGCAAACTGGGGAAGTATGACATCTTTCTGAAGCTGGAGCATCTGTGGTTTTTTTGTTTTTTTTTTTACTGGTTTTTACTTGATACGTTATGAGTCTGAAAAGTTTAACGCTTACACTGGACACCTCTGCAAGTGTTCAAGACTAGTCCACAAAATGGTGTCAGAAATTCAAACAGTTCCTCTTTTCCTCCATAGCCGATAAAATATTTGAAGAGAAGAAACAGTGTTGTGCTGCTGAACATGCCAGTTTCTCTGTGTGCTCAGGAATCAAGGTCCTGGCCAGCTTTAGCTGTTGAAAAAAAACTAAATATATTAAAGTGGAAATTTAAAATGCATTTCGAAAAAAATTTTCAAACCCCGTGCTTGGAAATTTTGTACACTGACATTTCAGACTGCTGTTTTTACTCCTCATGATTTAAATAGCCTAAATAGCAAGAGTATATTTGCAATAGTTGAAAGTCTGTTGGATCAAGTGTATCAGTGTGCACTGACTTACACCAGAGGTGACCTGATTACTCTCATAAGAGAGGCAGCAGCTCTAATAAAAGCCTTCCAGGAAAAAAAGTGCATATATATATTAATATATTTAATATTTTGTGAAAACAATAAAGACTTGAAGGAAAGCTGCTTTAATGCACCTATCAATTTCCTTTATTTAAAATATTAATGAACTGATTAAAACAAGAGATGACATTAAAAAAAATTATCAGATTTAAACAACATACATGATGTTTTCTACATGATCCCAAGTGTTTATGTATTAAAAACCAAATTAAAACTGATTAGTTGGTAATGACTGCAGATGCTGACCTTTGGAAAGATTTATTAGTCCTGCAAACAGTGAACTGGGCTACCTGCTCATTCTGACCTTGATACAAGAACAAAAACAACGAATAGAAGATTTAACCCTTGCTTATTCTAGAAATACATTCCTGCTAAAAGAAACATCATTTGTAGTGAAACAGAAGAAATCCTAGGCTGTGAATATTAATTCAAATTCGTTTTTTTAAAAATTAGGCTATCCATGGGAATCAAGTTAATGCCCTGAGTTCTTTACTAATAAACATATATTTTAGGCAATAGAGAAGATTTGAGGGAACATTTTATTTTACAGTCTATACAGTACACATGATTTCCATTCACCAGCAGAGCAATCTGCATGTCTGCCATACATAAAGTGTATTTTTGCCTTGATTCAATTTTATGATTGGTCTAATCACTGTCCTTTGCACAAGTGTTTGCATTCACTTCAATTTGTGCATCATAGGTATGGAGAAAACTGTAACTTGAAAGTAGACATTTACCGAGGCAAAAAGTTAGTAAGACTTGTAAATCTTAGAGAAAATTATTTAATTGCAATTTGAGTTTAAATGAGGATGATAACTGGAACTGCTTTAGCTTATTACTTATTTCTTTATTGCAACCTCTTTTCAGTAGCCCATTAATGACTATTTTTTAAGCTCACAATTCATGTCTATTGGCTTTAATACAGCCCATTACAATACTGATAGACACTGCCTTCTGCAGGTACTTTATGTCTTCTTGAGTTAAAAGCTAAATATCAATTCTTAGTCCTCTGCATTTGAGCATAACGCAGGCAGGTCTAGACTGTCTGGTAAGTGGATTGAGTTCAGCAACAGCTGGCTCTATGAGTTAATCTTAGTGGGGGGAGGAATAGGGAAAGGGAGAGAGGGAAGGGGATTGTTGATTTTTTTGTTTAGGTTTTTTTTGTTGTTTTTTTTTTTTTTTTTTGTAACCACCCTATGATCTCCACTGCAATCTGTTTTGTCTGTTGCTTCTGACAGTATCAGAGGGAACCTTGGTTGGTGAGATTGATTAGTACCTCCAACTTAGCCATTACCTTGCAGAATGGCTGCCTTTTTTTGCCTAATGATGTTACATTTGTCCTGCAGATGATGTAGAGCATGCTGCAGAGGATGAACAGCTCTGCTCTGATCACGCCTTACTTGGCAAGTACTCATGCTTCACAACCAACACTCCTCAGCACCACTAAATCATTTATAGATACCGTTGTCACAGATTTACATTCGATAATCCGAAATCAGGACAGTAAGGCTGAAATATGTGCGGGTGAGGAGGTGATCTGATTTATTGTGAGAAGTGTTAGTGAATAAGAAATAAGTGATCAAATTTGTATTAATGTCTTGACCTATATTCTCAGTGAGGCTTTTTTCACTGTTCAACCCCAAAATATCTTTCCTTCTGCAACAGACTTCACAAAGTCTCTGAAAGCACAGTGATTCTCTCTCTTGGAAAGCATTCACTTGCAATAAAATCTTTGAAATTACAATTTTGTGCATCAGTGACAGCTCCTGGGGAGATTAATTATTCTTGAAGTCGGGTACAGGTTCTCAGTCTCTAAAATGGTCTGTGAGTGATCTGTATGTCCACAACTGGATGCACTTAGACGCTCTGACCATAGATACTGTAAAACACAGCAGTTGTGTACTGAGCTCCATTTTAGTGCACATGTGTGCAAGACTTTCTTGAAAGTTCATTAGGGGAAGCGAAAGAGCAAATCCCCTGTGTAGAACTTAGGAAGGAAATGCAATACCAAGCCATTCATGTGTAATGAAGATGGTAAGTAAAAGAACTCCAAGTTTTTAGAACAGTTAGATTTACTCAAAATCTAACTTAGTGTCTTTTATTATTTCCCATTATATTTAAAAATTCAGCACAACAACTTTTTCATCATATTTCTTTCTTTGTTCAGGACATGGGGAAGCCTACTTCAGGGATATATTAGGGTTTTAAAAAAAAAAAAAAAGAATCATTTCTGTAAAAAGTGCCACCTTTATTTTGCAGAGGAGGCAGACCACAGGAGGCATGGGAAAAAAGAAGAAGGTGTCCTCAGTTTTCTTATGCAGCATTTGTTGTTACCTCTCATCACATAATCAGTAAAGCCCTTGAGGTTTAAAGGTCAAGGTGCTAAAGAGTGAAAGACCACAATGTTTTAAATATTCAATCTCTCCTCTGCCTGGTTATGGGTGGAGATAGTAAAAGCACCTTAGGAACAAGATGACTTTCATCATAATTGCTGTTGTTTTCCACATTGCTAAAGAAGAGAAACTATATAAATAAAGAGTTGTGAAGTTTGCAGATCCTCAAAAAAAGTAATTGTGAAGAGAGAAGTGGGAAGCTGTACATTTGTATTGAATATAATGCTTAATTTCTGACTTTCATTTTTTTGGGGGTTTTATATATCAATAAATACAGTTCAAATTTTTTTCTGGTGAAGCACTGCTTCAAACTGGAAGAGTAGTATTTTCATATAGAAAGCCTGGAAATTATGGGCTTTGAAATATCTCTTGTAAATCCAGAGAATATTAAAATGGACAGTTTTTTCCATCTATTTTAAAGAGGCTTTTTGCTTGTCTTTAGTTTTTTGGCACTAGCAACTGTCTGAAACTGGTCCAAATCGACAAAATGTTTTTAGCACTGAGAAGGAATGAATAGTTGTCTATACGGAAAAATGTTCTAACTGTTACTCTGCTCTACCTGTCTTTCCCTTGGCCATGGAAATGATACATTAGAGACAGTATATAGGAAGAAACTGAGTAGTTTTTCTTGTTCTATAGAAGGCTATGTATGACTCAGGAACTGTAGCGGGACTTGTAGCCTTAGTGAATGCAATATTGCAATGAAGCATTAAGGAAAAAAAAACACTATTATGTGTACTGGGCAGTGACCCAGTAAGTCTAGCTCTCTCTCCTACTCAACTCAGGTCAGCAGAAAGTTAATGATTTTATACGTCTGAAAAGCATATCCAATTAACTCATTTACAGTTCAGTAAATACTTCCACTTGTTACTTGAAACACACAGGTTTAGAAGTATAGTTTGTGATCTACAACATAGAAGCGTACCTGTACAAAACTTTGCTCCATTTTCTTCTTCTCACAAAAGGGCCTCGTCACATTTACAAAGTTTTCTTATAAATGTTTTAAAATTACTTATGTTATTTTAGTTACAAGGCTAAAATGTACTCAAGAGGAAATTATGTTTTATTAATTTCAGCCCTTACCGCTCTTATTAACCAATCATATCCCTCTTCTTCTTTCCATATTACAATTATCATTAATTTGCTTTTTATAATGTTTATTCATTTAATTGTGTAATTCATGCCCTGAAGCATAAACGAATACTGATATCATTTGAACCTGCAACTAATTAGAAAACTCTAACTTGTAGGTAATTTGTTCTGTAAATGATTTCACCCTTTCAAGTAACAAATGATTTTTTTTCTTTTTCTTTTATTTTATTTTTTAATTATAACCAGATAAAATAGACATTTCTGATTATTTCCTTTGAAGTCTGACACCACAAGGTTTTTTATGGTTTTTTTTTTGTAACATATTTTCTTAAGGATTTCATAAGAAATTCAAAAATACTAAGATAGAACAATCTAAAGTAATGAAAAGCAGAAAGTAACACTAAATATGTTACTCACAAAATCATTTTTTCTCCTTTCATAGCAGAAAAATCCAAAAGAAACAGAGACCTCCACGTAAAATTTGGGACTAAGATTTCGAAGCAACTATTTTATTGAATAACTTTTTCTTGCAGCTTTTTAAGTGGGACTCGACAATGTCATTGGTCAAGTAGAAGATGATCTTGTACTGGGCAGAAAAGATAAACTTCTGCATATGATGTCTTCATATAATTTCTAAGAGATTCTTTCTCAAAACTCCAGTTCTTACAGTAATGCAGAATTTTGATTTGAGCTGGAATTTTGATTATGATCTACAAGTTCATCCTTATAAAGGGATATTAACACAGTAATTTTCTACCCCTTTCTGCAGGAATGGTGGTTTAATTCCAGGGCACTTATGATGGAGATGCATGTTTTTTGTATGGATTTATTATAAAGTACATAACTAGAGAAATAAGAGCTGCTGTAGCAGAACTTGTGCATTTCTCAGATGATGGAGTGAATTATGCTTTGTCTTTTATAAGGGGTATATGGGTTCTATTACCCTCAACTTAATTGATTCCTCAGCCATTCCTCACCAGTCCACCTAAATGTTGCCTTTCTCCTGACACTCCAAAAAGCAAACAATTATTCCTCCATTTAATTATTAATCAGAGACAGCAACTTTGTTTTGCATCAACTACCTCAAGTCTGAAAGCACCTTTGTTGCAAAAAAAGCCTTAACCAGGAAAGAGCAGATCACTGTCACTAGATGCTAAAATGATGTGGACAGCGATATTCCATGCTTTTATTTCAGGCCAAATTTACAGCTGTTTGATTCTGTCAAAATTCCCCCAAATTAACAAATTATGACGGCTAACTAGCAGAATTAAGTGTGGATCACCTCATATTCATTGTCACTAACTTTCTGCTTTCATAATCCATTATATCTCTCTTAGCTGCTGTGATGGATTCACTATCTACATAGCTAAGAGCTGTGAGAATACTCAAACAAAACTATCTGTGATAAACACTGTCTTTTTGGCTTTTCATTGAGTCGACACATGAAAAGTCTGTGTTGTACAATATCTAATCACAGATTAATTCACACTCAGGAGATGTACTAGAGGAGAGTCACATCATAAATTTTCATTGAACAAATTACCCTCCCTGGTAAGGGACCCAGTCCATATGCTTCTCCTTTTAGCCTTTAAGATCACCAAAAGATGGGTAACTAAATGATAATATGATCTCTTTATGAAGATATTGCAATGTCAAAAGTGGTTTATTGGCCTGTTTTTCCCTTTGTGGCTTGACGTCAGGGTTATGACTGAGCCGACAAAGACATTGTCTTTTCTGTACTTTTTGATTTTTCAAAAGAAGGAGAGGTCAAAACAAGGACATGGCTTTTGAATCCTGTGCCCCTGGGCTAAACAGCCCTGTGAACTCTTGGAGTTATACATATATATAAATATATAAACACACATATAGAGAGATACATATCCATAAGCTTAATGACTGGTGCCATACCACATGTGAGATTCTTGATACTGTGGTCAGAAATGCAGCGGTGCTTCCAAACCAACCATTGCTGTTTTGCAAACAGACATAGCACAGGTACAGGTGTACAGAAATCAACAGGCAAAGCATTTCTTCCACCTAAGCTTGGTGGCATATTTCTAGGTAGCACCTGTCAAAAACTACTCACACTGCCAACTCTGCAGTCACAAAGCTGGTCTTGCAGAACCTGGAAAAAAGTAGCCTTCTGTGGTTTAAATCTGAGAGGATTCATTTGCCATTTCTCAGGATTCCAGCTTGTGCAAGCTCTGCTGCTGCTTAATCACACTGCTGCTGGGAAATTATCCTGTTAGAAAACCTACACATCAGTGCATAGATGACAGTTACCAGCCTGGAATTCACCATCTTGAGGTGGTATTCCACTGTGTTCATCCCATGAATAAGATGCAGTAGGCAGAAAGATATTCTAATAGCAGCTTGGCTCTTTGCAATAACACATGGTATCAGGCACGGAAGTGGAAGAGAAAGAATCTTGATGGGGCATCAATAGAGGAGGGGACTCAAGCAACTGCAAATGAATTTGCACTGTGAAAGACCATGAGGCTGGTCTTTCGTATGTTAAATCACTATTAGTCCAAGAGCATAACCTCCTGTAATCTCTAAAATCTAGTCAGATTATCTCCATGTTTCTGTTGTTTCTGATTCCTCATTTCATAGCTCATTTCATAGAGTCAGGAAGAGCAAGAGGAATGCAGAATTCCCTGCCAGGTCATTCTGAATGGAAAACTTTTTATAGATGTTTCATGTCCTTTTACTTTTAAGATCTATTCCAATGTGAGAATGATCTGATGTAAAACTGTTTACATATTATTTAGACTTGTGTGATAGTGGAGCTGACGAATCTTTTACTGTTTCTGACAGAAACACTATCCCATTTACCCTTTTGAACTATATTTAACCATCCTTTGTGAATAAGAAACGCTGAGCTGAAACCCCCCTTTACAGAGAGAGGAAATTCACGATTACATCAGTCTCAAAAACTGCTACATAAATCCTTTAACTGACATTAGAGCCTCTCAATTTCATTCGAACGTTTATTCTTCTGGTAAACTTCTGGCAATTTGTCATTGCTCTGCAACAGTTCTTGGAAGCTCAGCCTCTTTCTGCTCCTGAAGACTGGCAGTGTGGTTAAGAAACTCAAGCATCTTGTGGTGTTCATCAGCAGATCACGTCTCAGGAACATTTCTGGTTTTCCTAATTGTGAAATTAGCGGTGCTTCAAGATTGTGTACTAATGCTTAATGCCAAAAGAAAGATTTCACTGTCCGAATACTTTTTTTTCTCTCTTTTTCATGACCTCGATAATGTGATGAATCTTCATGTTGCAAATTATAGTAAGAAATGTAGCTAAATTACAGATTTTGTTTCTGGGCCCAAGACATAGTATGCAAATTCCAGTATGTTAGATTTCTTTCATTGTCTCCATTTAGAAACCATTGCTATAAAATTTGACAGACAGGAAGAAATAATTTTCATCTTCTTGAAAATGGTAGAATACTAAGATCCTCAGAACAAGCATCGGAACAGTAATTTCATTTTACCTTTTGTGGATCAAAAGAAAGAGGTGAGCTCAAATCCTAAGCAATGTGTCAAAAAATTGATACATTAGGGAGAATTTGTAGAAATACAGTCAACCAAAAATAGCTAAATATTTTGATCTTCTGTTAGAGGATGCACTATTTCCATGCACTATTTCCTTTATAAGTATTGATGTACTCAATGATTTTTAAGAAACAGCAGGGGATTTATGGCCTTCTGATTTTTTTTTTTTTTTATCTGGGTCATGAATATAAGAAATTCATTATAATGTCCTGGAGCCATATCATACCATTGATTTTTTTTTTTTAAGCAGATTTGCCATTGATTTAGATGGGAAGTTGTTCTTATAAATCAATGGCACAATATCTCCCTGAGACATTAATACAATCAGAATGTTGATGGAAAAGGAAAATAAAACCTTTTTCCAAAAGATCTTTCAAAATGTTATTCTTTCTCCTGCAGGTCCAGACATTTTACTGGATATTTTTAAATCAAGCATAAATGCTCTTGAACGCAAGTTAGCAATTAGATACTTTTTTAAAAAAATACCCCATGACTGGCGTCCAACCTTTTAATAAGACGATTGACTAATCACTCACTGTGGTACAGATTCACAATCAGCTCTTTCAGCTAAATTCATCTCCCCTGACCCCTTCTTCGCCACTTTCCCCCTGCACGTCAGTTCAAAAAATGTTCAGTACAGCCCACAAAGGAACACTTTAATTCAAGAGGGTATGGCTGATCAAGAAAAATTAAGCTCCTAATAACAGCAAAATCGAAAGAAATTTGGACAAAATGACTCTCCGCATCACAGATTTTGTTTACTAGTGGGTAATTAATTCTCCACATATGTTGGGAACATCTGTCTCAGTGACCTGCCATCCTATCTGTGAAATGACTGCTGTGCAGCTCCTCTGCAGGTCATTAGCAACGCTCTGAAAGGAATCTTCCTCTTTCTGCCCCAAATGGGCCACACTCTCCGGGGTGTCCATGTCCCCTGGGTCACCCAGGTCTCTGTGCCCTGTTCCTCAGCTGCTTCCAGCACCTACCTCTCCTAAATCATTTGGTGATCAGGGGGAAGACTTGGTGCCTGATAGGAAGATGTACAAGAGAGGCATTGCAAGAAAAATGATAGATTACATCTTCTTCTGAATCAACTTGAATTTTGTTTCACCATCATGGGCTAGTTTTCTTCTCTAGCTAAGAAATCGTCCTAGTTCAGCTTTAGCAACTAAACTACCTATTATGCTCCACTTGGCCAAAGGGCTTTGATTAGTGGAGAAAAGGAAGGGAGCAATTTTCTCTTTCTGTGCAAAGCTTCTTATCATGTCTGTACAGGCTCATCGAGACAAAAAAAGGGTGTGCCAAAGAAAGATGAAATTTCTGGGTTTCTGCTTCTATGTCTGTGTTAAATTACTCTGCAATATCCAAAGGGATGCCTTGGTTAAAAAAAAATCTTCCCTTGACAGTGAAGTGAGAGATCAGTAACACTGATACATGTGGAAATCCCTTTTTTACCATAAGCAAAGAAAAAAAAAACAAAACAAAAGAACAACAAACAGAAAAGGAAAAGCCCATTATCTCTACTTGAAAGCCATATTAGGACATATATTTGTCAAATATTTCTTATGTGCCAATGCATAATGACATGCTTCAGTGTTTTAGACATTATTTTCAAGGTCAGGCATAAAATGTTTTTTTGATGAGGCAGGTTCCCCTCCCTCCCCCCATATCCATAGGGACCAGAATAAGCTGAAGAGGGTGAACACCTGCAGCTCTTCCAAGGCACCTGTGTTTACAATGAATGCCACAAAGCCAACATATCTTCTTTCACAGGAAACGAGAAAAAAATATGCAGGCATCAAGGAAAATTTATCTGAGATAGCATTATACAAAAGCCAAAATATTTATTGGAATAATCGTGTATATTTGTCCATCATATTTTATTTCATACAGGAATTCCAGCTCCTGCCTGTTTCAGATTTCCTTTAATTTTTAAGCAAATTTTCTCACCCTTCCTAAAATTTCATTATAACCTGAAATCTAGGATTATTTACTTTCTCTAAGTAATATTAAAAATTTTTTTTCAACACTTAAATTGCCATATTTAAATTCTGGGTAGGTCTATTTCAGGGTACTCTGTTGGTTCCTAAGAAACAATGCTGATTTACATCCACTGAGATTGTTGGACCAAAAAAATTATATCCTTAGTACTGTTTCAGACTTACAGGGAGGAGAAATCACAGTTTAATATTACTTCTGAAATAAGAAGTCACTTTTGTCTTCTATGATACATGTGTAGGCTGGAACAAGCCACTAAGAAGTTATAATCTGAATGAAAGGCACACATATCTGAAATAAACCTCTTGCAATAGTACAAAATTGGTGCTATTCATTTTCTGAAGATACACGTTTGTTCATATATGTTCATATGTTATGTTCATGTGTAAATCATTCCCATGAAATTGTATCCAGAGATAGAGGGAATTGGGCAGGGAATGGGAAACAGGAACTACTCCTGATTCAGCTAAAATCGACCTGTGTGACCTTGGCAAATATCTTAGGACTCCTAGTACAGAAGGCTGCTTATTTAGATAATCTGCTATGAAAAATGGTGGGGAGGGAGGCTGAATTAAGAATATATAAGTGTGCATGAGCAAAAGTGAGCATACGGCCAATAATTACTTAGACATATCTGTGCTAAATCAGGTTTTCTGCATCGTACAGAGCCTGAAGTTGTCAAGACTGTAGGAAGAAGAACAAATGGAAGAACTGCATCTCCAGACTTTCTTTCTAGTAAGTGAGAGTCAAGAGGCATTTCTGAATAAATGTACTTTTGATAAAGGATTTGGGCTTGCACATGAGAACAGGCTGCTTGGGCAGCTCACCAGTGGCTTTGGTGACAAGGGAAAAAAGATGGAGTGAAATCCCTGATCCTTTACTGGAAATGCTAAACCAATTTTCTGATTGAAGTTACGAAAACTTGTTGCTTTGTTTTAACAATGCGATTTGTTGGGGACAAAAAAAAAAAAAAAACAAAAAAAAAAACCACAAAAAAGCCATCTTTTGCTGCATTTCTAGCAAGAATAAAAAAAATATATCTGGATTCCTCTCATTACTCTAGGGGTCAAGGAGAGAAATAGGAGAAATACTAAGAATACAGAAAAATCTATTAGCAGTACAGGGCCTCTGAAAAGTGATCTCAGAAGTCAAATGGCCTTCAGGAGAGAGCATTCAGGTGTTTTTATGTGTATGTATATACATATCCATTGAGCTGTCTTACATTGTACTAGTCAGAGTTATATCAAAGATGCAATCGTTATTGCAATATGGTAAGATTCAGAATGATGTAAAGGACAAAACCCAGTACAATATTCCCACTTTATTTACAGATAGAACTTTTTCTGCAAATGCTTCGTAGCAGAAATTTGTCGCCGTGGATCCCAAAAACAACGACGAGAAGCAGCTGTCTGCCAGGATCGACATAGAAAGGGTATTCCAACCACAGGCAAATTTTGACGATTAAGTAAAAAAGTAACATTCCCATTTCCATCTCTCAGTCCAGTTCCAGAAAAGCAAGAAGATGACAGCGATGAGAGAATGAGTGTAAACTCAGCGTTTATCCTTGAAGCTTACAGCAAATCTGTACACGACTTCGGCACTGTGTACTCTCTTTATTTCTCCTGTAGTCCCTGACAATGTAGACTCTTCTGCATAATTTCACCTGAGATTTGACTGAGAAAGAGACAGAGCAGATAATAACAGTGCTCTGAAGACTCAAGGATATCGAAAAGGCTATGGTCATGCACAATGTCCCCAGAGACCTTTTCAAAGGTATGCTAAAATGCTGATTGATTTTTGTCAGAAGCTCTTTCATGTTAGATCTCTGTGATCATCTTTTCCCTCCTTACTATTTCTCCACATGTACATATTGCCCTTCCTTTAAGCTGGAAGAAGCTGTAGTAAATTTAGTAAAAGTTTAATTCCCTCAGAATGCTCCCATGTGGTCTTCCCTCTACCCTCGCCCTGACCTGACCCAATATTATTTATATATTTTTTAATATATATTTATATATTTTTAGAATATTATTTATGTTTCTTCTGTAAGCTGTAATCTCCAGCTCTCCCAAGGGAGTAGAACCAGCAGCCAAATATCTGTTGCTGGTTTTGCTCAGGAACAGCCTGATTTGACCTATTAGCACAAAACCAGAGAAATTAATTAGATTACAGTAAGGACATCTGTGATAAAAACCGTTTAATTTTCCTTTAACCAGTGCAAAAGTAACTGCATAATTTCCTTAAGGAATGTGCAGATATAGTAGCCTATATAAAAAGAAGGAAAAAACTTTAAAGAGGCGTATGCTGTCACGGAGAGTGATAATAATGCCCAGGAGAGCAGTATACAATTAGCTGTCATCATTTTCATGGTTAGTTTCTTCACCAGATACAAAATATCCATAATTACAGTTCAGAGGATTAATTTGCAAAGGATTGCAAAGGATTAATTTGCTGTGTTCCATATCTTAAAAATTTTTATGGCACGTAAGTCAGTTACCATCAACTTACTATTTAGGCCAAAATTTCTAGAAAATTTCCAAGCAACACTCTCTTGCAGACTGTAGGTGACCACGCCATGACAACTTTATACTACAATTGATAATTCTTCTAAAACTTGATGTTTAGTTATTTGTAACTGCATCAAATATACTTGTTACCCAAACAACTAAAAATTGCCACTCGTGATACATGTCGAATGATCAGACAAGGTTGTTCATACTCCGCTATCTCACCATCAGAGAATGAACAATTATGTTTTATGGATAGTAGTGTTCTTTCTTGGCGTCTTTTTCAAATTCTTGAGCTGCAATTCTATCTTTCTTTCCTCTAAACTTAGGCTATTGAAGAAGATAAGGTCAAATGAGTTCTCAAAAGATGTCCAATACTGCAGTGGAAGGAAGAGTGAAACATAAGAAAAAAGAGTAAGAAAACAGAAGTAGGAGTACATTAAAAATGTACATTAAGTACATTAAAAATGGGTGTTTAGAAAGAGCAGTCAGAGAAGACCGGGAAAAATGTAGGCAGGAAAAAAATCTCAGGTGAGCTCATAGTAGTGGACCTTCCTGGAAAAATTTTTCTCAGTTTCTTCCACACAAAGGGAGAAGAAATAATCCATAATATACCAGTGATATCTGGAAATTATTTTTAAGCTAAGCTTACAGTGGGTGAATGCCTTCAGGAAAAAAATGGAGCTTACCAATGCACATTGTACTCATGCAGAATCATAAAACTTCATACTAATTGTTTGCCTCAGAATTTGGTCTGGCCTGTGGACAATACTCAAATTTCACTGTCACTTTTAAATTCTATGTCCTTCAAGTTTCAAAAATCACTTTCAGCTTTGCGCTACACAGTGAATATTGGCACACTTCCTGTAGACCTTTCTACGGAAACTACAGTAGGGCTGCTATTATTTGTGGTAAGTGCTAGTCATTAATATGGTTTATTTTTAAAGTTCTGCTCATATCTTCATATGCTTGTAGCTGTGGACTTCTGACTATGGTTGAGAAACAGAGGTTTAACAAAGTTGACTGCACCCTTAGGACATCTGAAGGCAGAAGCCTGCCTCTGAAAAGACAGGAAAATAGAGATACTAACATTGTGAGCTATTGTTCTAAATCTCGGTTAAATAAGAGCTCTGTATTCTTTACAAAGAGCTCTTCATTCTTTCCAAGATTTATATCGTATAAACGTTATACAGGTGCCTAGATTTCTACTACAGTTCCCTGAAGACTGAAGCTTTAGCAGAGCTCAAAGTTCTGCAAGCTAAGAAAAATGTGATTTGTGTCACTTTGATAATGAATTGAAATTGCTCAGAGATATGGCCATGAAGACTTGCATGTACCACACCTTCCTTCACACTGTGTGCAAGACTGCATTTAAAATTTTGCGACATCTAAGCACATGCTACTACCATGACAAATGCGTTTTTAATCAGTCATAATTTTGCACTAAGTGCCATATAAGTGTCCTTTGTTTCACTACTTAAACCGACAGTGGTTAAAATTGAAGTCACAGACTTAGTGTCTGTCATTAAAAGCAATGGAAAAAATCAATACAATCTTTAATTAAAGGTGCCCAAGGACTCTAGCATTTAAGCAAGGAATTGTCAGTACATCTTGACTTCAAGACTTTTCTGTCACTTCAGAAGTTAACACACAGACAAATTGAGTTATTTGCAAGGTGCTCCTGGAAACAGGAAGAAAAGGAGGCATGAGGAGAATTCAGGGAAATAATTTCTATTTAATTGGTATTGTAAGGGAAGAGATAAAGTACATAAGTACTCATATCTGTGGAAACACTAAAGCATGCTTTTCACTACACTTCTAAAAATATGGAAGAAAAGAATATATAAGAAGATACCTCTGTCAGTAAAACTGACAGTATAGATTTTTTTTTTTTTTTCTCTGTATACACTTGTGAAGAACCAGTTTGAAAAAAACTTCCTATTGCTGCTGTTATTATTGGAGTGTTCGTATTATTGACTGCCTCAAGCAAATTTTCTTTATTTAGTCTCTTCTTACTCCTCAGTGCTTAGGTGGTTTTGGTTTTTTCTTGTCATATTTTTCCGACACCTTCTGTTTTTCTGTCATCCACATATGTGTTTGAAGAAAGAGATATATGTTTCACTCATGGTGATAAAATCTTCTCTGCTTATCTTTCATAGCAATATCTCTATAGCAGTACGTTAATGCCAGTTTCTCAATAGAAGAGAAATTTGACTGGAATAGATAGAAGGACTGGGCCAAATAGAAGATCTTTCTGGTTACATGCTGGATGGACATTCCTCCTGAGTGTATTAATTTTGAAAATACGATAGATTCTTGGGAAATGGGAAAATTACACTAAAAGAGAGAGAATAAGAAGCAAAAGGACACTTGAACACAACAGCTCAAGTTCACTTATTTAACTAAACTATTAAGTAATTTTACAGCATATTGAAACCTGATATGACCTATGAAGTCTTATAGTGCTTTTGTATTTTGGAGAAATTACAATCTTTATAAGCAAAAATTATACAGAGCACAACATGTTCATTCATGTAAACTGCACTTTTAGGTTTTTTTAGATTTAGATTTCCATCCTTTTGGTTGCAAACTGAAAGAAGTTAGACTATAAACCAAAACTTGGAGTATGAAAACATTCTAGATTTGTAGGAGAAATCCCAATGAATTTGACAGTTTTTTGCTTATTGGGGCAATATTGAAGGCTACAGGACTCCTTTAACACTTACAAACTCTATGACTGTATTAATAAGCAGATACATAACCATTATGTTTACAGTGCTTCCTTACAAGGTGTTTTTACAAGCAATACCAATATATTCAACACGTATTCCATCTCATATATCTGATTTAATCTCCTAGGTCCCTTTTTTTACCTTTTATCTTTCTTCCGTGATGTGTGGAGTAACTAGCTAGTCATAGCAGTAGCAGTTAGCGTAAAGATTCAGATGTCTGGAATTTACTTATTTTAAAGGCAATTTAGAGATGTCATTTGTAAATTGTTGAAGAGCATTCCATTGTTCTTTGTTGACAACAGCAACAATCTGCAGTGATTGCTCCTTCAGTGCCACACAGGAACACGCTAAAGTGTTGCATGCAAGACATAGCAGTAATCCCTGTCCTATCCAGCCTACTTTCCGTAACTTCAGTGAGTCAGGGCATCACTATCAGTAATGAAGGAACCATGTCCCTTAGAAGTGGAGTAGCTCAGGGTTGTTAGTTAAGCTGCCTCTGTGGTCACTGTGGCCCCACAGAATTGGTACTAGACTGCTGCAGAAGGGTCTTGAACTAGTCCACGCTGTCAAGTTTTTTTTTTTATGTCAATTTATTCTCCTTTATGCTCCTTGCTCAAGTTATCAGAGGAGACGCAGAGCACTCAGGGGAGCTGTTGCTCCCATGCCCAAAACTGAAAAGCATCCAGAAGAAGTAACGATGAGTACGGTAACAGAGCTCATCAGGCAGGACCTGTCAGGCACTCAGAGTCTCATCTGCCTCCTAGATCTTTGAGTGCGCATTTACATACTATTAGACAAGCTGCTTGGTTTCCGTATCTCTAGGTCTCTCTAAGTGCCTGGTATCCACTGCGGGTCCGTGTCCTCCAACAGTGCACTTTTCCCATTCCTGTCTCAGGTAGTGAGCAGCAGTATTTCTGGGGAGTTTTTGACTTTTGATCTCCTCTCTGATGTAATGCAATTGTCCACTGGCAGAAGCGCTGTGAGTTGCAGAATAAAGTAATGAAGTTAATCTGATTTCCATCCCCCAAACCCAGTATCTACATGCCCTTATTATTAGATTCCTAATGAGATTCTCTGCACTCTAGAAACACGGCTGAAAATGTATGTATATGTGGGGAGGAGGGGGTGTTATGGAAGGCTGCCTCCATTTGCATCCCATCTTTCATGGATAGAATCTACCTGTCCTTGAGTCACAAAGAATCTACCTCTAAAATTTCTTCAGGTAGAATCTTCTGTAATTGCCAAGAAAAAAATAGATTCATTTAATACTAATTTTTCTTTAGAATTGAAACAAATATAAGCACAGGACCAATAAAGGAAGGAATCTTGTTGTGAAGGTCTTGTGTCATCCTGTCTGATAAAGTCGAAATATACCCTGAAGTCTGTAGAGACTGTTGGAGGGATGTGCCTGAGCTGAAACTGCCATGAAGAACTCTGAATAAACTACTTTTTGTGTTGTTAAGATAAATGTCGTTAATATTTCTTACGTTGTGAGTGAAGAGCATGTACACATGTCCCATGAAAGGAACAGAGTGACATATAGCTTGTAAGTCATCCAATGTATACTTGGCTGTCCCTAAAAGAACCCAACTATCTTCCTCAGTTGTACAGAGCCAATGCCAAACAGTTTTTAATAAAGAATTTGAGAGCTGAAGAGATGACCAGTAGTGTCCATCCCAGTCTAAAATTCACACATCAGAACAATGTTTCACCGGTCAGATAAGTACTTTCTTGCTTAAGCTGGATTAACTGCATCTTTGAAAATTAACAGTATAGCTCAGAGAGTGTATAGTGATCATAGGTTTTTTCCTTTGGAGAAAAAGTTGAGATTTCAACTGTGTATCTGAAATATACCCATTTGCAGTGAAGCAGTAATGAAATAGCAGGGTAGACATCACATAGCAGAGGAAAACCTCCAGCTTCTACTTGTTTTGTTTCCAAGGCTAAATCCAGCTTCATTGCTTGATGATCCCAGACTTGGTCACTTCAAAACTGAGTTTTCCAGTTTGTCCCGAGGCAGAAATTTTTTTTTTGTTGCAATGAACTGTCATAACTGATTGGTGTTTATGGATAAAATGCCTTAAAAAGAAGTTTAACAGCCTCAGCTGGGTCCTTCATTGAGATAGGTCCATGTCACAGAAGCACTATACATAATTCACCACAAGAGAGCCCCAGAACTAAGCAAGAAAGCTAAATTACCTGTCAATTCCAGAAGAAGTGTTCCCTTTGGGTCAAGGTTAAAATCGTTGGTAAACCAATGTAAAGAAGATCACACCGGTCTCGGTATGGATTGGTTCCCTGTGTCATGATTGCAGAGAAATAAAGAGGGCAGAATGAATGCCTGCTACAATTTCCATGTTATTTGCAATTCTTATTCACAAACAAGTGAACCTCTCCCTGATGAAAGTTTGAGGAATAAGTGCAGCCGTGGAGGGGAGAGTACCAGCAGCATTTCTAAAGCAGCATTGATTCTTTCACTAAAACAAAACAACGCCTCTGTCAGAGCATGTATTCTGTTCACAGGGTTGTCCTGTCAGAGGTGTGAGGCATTACCACTTTGTCTGAATACAAAAAAACACCTCATTATTACCCTAGATAGGAAATGCTGCTAGTTACAGGGAGTGAGTATGACTTCAGGAATACAGTTCAGGAGACGTAGATGCCATCTGGCTGTCGCTAAGTGGCTGATTGTGGCTCTCTGTGATTGACTGGTGATTGATTGACAGGTGGTAGAGAGGAAAGGGATATAACATGTCAGCCACACACATCAGCCTTTTCTTTCAGTCCTGTAATTTTTGTGGTGTGTGTAGCTATCAGGGGGGCAATTTTTCTTTCAGTCCCACTCACACTGCGGCTTTCCATGTCAAGTAGACCTGAAGTCTGCAGAGAAGAGGGGAGTGTGGAGAGCTTTTGGTCAAATTCTGAGACTCTTGTGGACCTTCACAGCTGAATTCTATGACAAAGAAAATGTGCAATATAAAGATGTTTTATCCTGTCCTTCCTTTTTCACATGGCCATATTTCCAAAAGCTGTAAAGAATGAGGTTTTCTTTTGCAGCATTCAGTTTGTAACAACTTTAAACTTTGTAACAGTTTAGTAATGTCCTTTCTAAAGATTCTTAATTAAAACACAGAATCTTAGCTAATAGGACATATAAAAAGAAATCCAAATGAAGCTTGCAAAGGTCCAAATGTCTGCCCTTCAGCAAATTACTTGGGACAATGTGGTATTTGTTCTGCCCTGAAAAATCTGAGGCAATTTAGGCTTAAATTGTGCTGAGCACAATTTGTTTTCTTTAAATATGGGGAGAGTAAACAGCTTTCAGGAAGTACAGACACATGGCAGTGGCTTTATGCAGAGTCTGAATACTGAATACTCAGTGTGTAGTCTTTACAAGGCGTGAATGACATGGGAGTAGGTAGGACCGTGTTTAGCTGGGAGAAACAAGAAGTGTCTGAGGAGGGTTCCAGGCTCAAACAAGTGTGAGCAGAGTGAGAGATCCTCTTGATACAGCTGAAGATGGTCAGTAGCATCTAGTGACTGTGCCTCAAAGCATGTATTATGCATTAAGACTGGTGCATCCACATAAAGTATTAAAATAAATTGTACAATCTCAGCAAAGATATTACATCAAAAGAGCTGATAAGGATTTACTGTTGATATTAATGGTTAAATCTTGGCGCCAAATTTCCTCATATTTACATAAAAAGCTTTTACTGAAATGCATGTTCCTTAAACAGCTGAAGTCGCTAGATTATATCAGACTAGATATAATTCTTGCAAGCACATTTCTAGATATGTGTAGTAAGTATGAGAGACAGTAAACAAGAGAAATAACTTTTATTTGGAGTAGAAAAATAATAAATGTAATGTCACTTAGGTTGAATTTAACCTTCATATAAAACTCATTATATGTAGAAATACACGTTAGAAAATAAAAATAGAGCGTTTTTCAGGTGAAAAACCATATGTAACATCCTGTAAAATATTTAATGAGCAGTTGACTATATACACGGACCATATCTAAATCCACACAAACAAGTTTTAATAGTTACCATAGTAACTATATTACTGTATAATATAAAAGAATCATCTAAATAGGTAAAAAAAATTAATTCATATTTGGAAGCCTTGCTTCCTAAACACCTATTACTTCACTGATACTAGTAAGCTGGATGAAAAGTTTCCCAGGAAATAAAAAAGGTAGGATCCTAACCTGATCAAGACTAAGTAAACATGTTAACATTTTTTTTTTTCTGCTTTTGCTATGTTTGTTCACTGATACAGCGTTAGCACACATTGCAATCCCTTCTGTCCAAAACAAAGCTTGCATTCCTGTTCATTCCAACAAAGAGTGCCTTCTTACAAGTATTTAATGAACTAGCAGGGATCTTAGAAGTTATCACATCCACCTCAGTATTTTATTCCGGGATTCAAGAAGACTACTTCTGCTTTAAGGAAAGATGGTCTCTAAATGGTTTATGAAGTGATAGATCATATATAAATAGGTTGTTTGCTCTCAGTACAGATGCCATCATTACTAAGTACTTTCAGGCTCTTTGAGAGCTAAATAATTTCGTAATGCATCATTGAACATTTAGTTGCTCCGATAGCAGATGGTTTCAGGGGTCCATCTGCTCACAGCAATGTTTTCAACAAGCCCCCTTCACCTTCACCAAAAGGTTCAGAAACATTAGAATATTCATTCCTCACCACAGGTGCCTTTCCTGGATCTTCCCCATGCACAGGCATAGTGGTTCACACACTCAGAAAGACAGAGGCGGTTCTACTGTTTGTAGATTACTTCTGTCAACATATGAAGAGCACAGCAATATTAGGAAATTGGAAGCATCAGGTTACCTGGAACACAGCTTTCATTTGTCAGGGGTAAATTTTTAAAAGGCTTGCATCTAAATATAAAGTGTTGAATAAATTTTAACTGTGCAGCTGCAGTTAACTGTGTACACACAGTTAAAATTATTAATGTTATTAAAATTTATTCAACACTTTATATTTAGATGCATACACAGTTAAAATATCAGTGAACATCATAACTATCCAAGCAACAGCTGCTGAAGAGAGAAATCTGATGTAGTGGAATACAATATGTCAAATACGTATTGCCTTGTAGTGCTAAAAAGTTTACTATCAAAGGAATAAGTTTCAGCAAAATTCTTGTAAATTACCTAGTGTATTAACTATGTAAGAAATACAATGCAGAAACCCAAGCAAACAGCTAACTCATTGTTACACTTTTTTTTTTCCTTGAGGTGAGTTGTTTTCAGAAAAAAAAAAAAAAAAGTTACAAAGGTTGTAGATTTAATTTGCCAGCAGAAATAAGCGGTATTTGTTCTATCGAGTAATTATGCATTACTGCACCATCCATTTTTACTGCAGATTTCTTGAACCAGACAAAAGAACCCTCTGTGCAGGAGAATGCCTCTTCAGAGAGGCTGGTCTGTTGAGTACCACTGGGAGATATGAATTAGAAAAGCCTTTGTTTCTTATAAAGTTACAGTCTCTGTAAGAGTTACAGCCTCTGTAATTTCCAGAAGAGCTACCCAAAGTTGCTAGATTTTATCCTCTCCAAGTGCATACATTGGTGCATAGATTTTCAATTGTATAAAGTGTTTGGAAACAGAAATGAATCCAGAATTAACTGAAATAATTTGAGCATTGCTGAAGTCCTTCTGCCCAAGGGGATATGAGGGATGATGTTATAGATTTATAGATTTATAGATTACTAATGATTTGTAAGAAAGTAGTAACACTTCTTATCTCTGTGACATATACTAAAAAAAGCACACTTCAAATTCCACACTTGTACCTGTTTTTCTTGTAAATTGGAGTACAAATACACAGTATCTATTTAGATATTCACCACATCAAAACATACAGTCTTTTATGTACTTAAGGGATGTAGCACAGCAGTACACTTCGTCAGAAAGCCTAAACTTGTTTTGATACCTACTCAAGATTTTCTTTAGCTGTCTAAATCCAAAGAAACTGCTCTTAAAGCAGAATAAGAGGTTCAGAACAGCCTTAAGAAAAGCAGAGTAATGACTGAATTTTCTGAATACTAAAGCTCAAAAGCTCTTGAAAATGTACATTTTGACTTACCTCTGACCACTGGAGGGTGGTTTCATGGTTTTATTTTTGCGTATATGACATAGTTTTCTTGCCCTGACAATATAGCTTGGTGGAAGTGGCTGTAAGCAAAAGACTTGGGCTGAAAACTTCAATTTCTTGTCATTCAGTCTGACTATCTTACTTCTATGAAGGAGAGATGTACAGATACTTCTGCCAGTATCTGGCATACAATCATACAATCTCTGTATGCTTTTGATGCACAACTAGCCAAGATTTCTTTCTTTACTCTTACCAGCCATCAGAGTCATTATTTCCCTACTTCAGATATTTATAAAACGCTTTTTTAGTGAATGCTAAAATATCTCGTATTACCAAACTCTTTTGATTTTTGAGTATTTTCTCATAGGAGACCTTTTAGAGGAAACTAAATTTAAACCAGGAGCATAATTGGGAGAGAATGTAATGTGAAAATAATATGAACTACCTTATATCATCCAATCTTAGAATTTAAAGAGAGAAAGCATACTGAAGGGAAATGCATTTATGTAAACTACTATTTATGTACACAGACCCACACATACCTCTATATATCCATACATTCCTATACTTCTTTAATTAGGAATCAAATGAATACATTTTAATCAGAGAAACCTTGCCATGAAGCTCTTCCCTATGAAGTACAGAGTAAGGTCTACCTGAATGTGTTCTCAAACTTTACACCTGCTCTACCTCACTGACTTTAGCAAAGCCTTGAGTGATAGCTTTTCCCTTCTGTTGCCTCCATAATATTTCTGATGTTCCAATATTATTTCACAAGGAATTTGAGTAATTGTCTTTCCTGACTGTTATGCCTATCCTGCTAGCCCTGCTTACAAGTCTCACAGAGACCATGATTTGTCCTCTCTTTCTGGCCTCTCTTTCAGGCTTTTCTTTAAAAGAAAAAGCTAACAAACATGCCAAGTTGTATAAAAAAGTGAGATGTCAGTGCTCTGGTGAAATATTGACATTCTATATCTGCAATCCCATTTTTTGAGGCACTATACAATTTGGAAAATCACTAGTGGCAAATACTAGTAAAAATAACAGTAAGTTTTATTATTCTTATAGGGATTTAGTATTGGCTAAAATTTCTAATTATGTTCCTTTTTGGTTTTTTAGATACTTAAAATTTCTTACTGTTGATCATAGAGTTTTATTATGTGGTGGAACCTATATCAATATTCACAACCAATCACACAAACAAATCTGAGAGTTTTGTCACATTACATAAAGTTTAGTTTCTGGATAAAATTGGTGAGATTATTTACTTAGAACTAGATACAAGGACTTATTTTTTCTAGTAATAGCAGAAGGCTCCATTCAGTAATCACCAAGATAACGTAAATATTAAAAAATGCAAAGTATCAGTATAGTATAAACGGGTATTAACTATTCCTGTTGTTATGAAAGCTGATATTCTGGGAAATTGTTTCCTTCTGACATCGTTAATACTTTTGTGCACAAAAAAATGCTCTGAAAAGGAAAATGCTCTAACGTGCAAAAAAAACCCCTTTAAAGAGCAGTGTAGTACACTGACGTACCAGATGAAGCTTTTTGTACTGATCAGTGATTTAGTCCATGTCAAGTTAATTATTTATAATAAGTATTATCTATGAAATTTTAAAAGTGCCTTCCAGAGGAGCACACATTAATTTGATCTTTTCTCTCCATACAAAATTCCCTGAAGGCTTTTTCAGTTTACTTACAGCATTTTTAACCCAACGCAGAACATAAATCAAGAAGTTTATATTTTCTTCCAAAAATTTTTTCAGTAAATCTTTGTTTCCTTCTCACTTATCTGGGGAACTTTTTTCAGTTTTGAGAAGCATGAACTGTATGCTTTAAGTTTTACAGCAACCTCATAATCCCTATATTTAATTGTAACAGTTTTCCTTCCTTGTTTATATGCCTGCTCATTTTCACCCTTTGGAGTTATGAAGATTACTAGTGTTGGGTATATGAGAGGAAGATGGATTCCATACCTTAAGAAAGGGTGCTGAACTCCAGTTTCAAAAAAGCTCCAAAGCATCTTGTTGTTTGGGGGGGTAGAGGATGGAAGAATGTGGCTATTCAACCTGTTTAAAAAATGCCGTGTGCTCATTTTGGAAAAAGACAGGGGCTCCCTGCACCCATTTCTGCTCCAATTTAATGAAGTTGTTAAAGTACCAAGAGT
This sequence comes from Heliangelus exortis, assembly GCF_036169615.1. Lineage (NCBI taxonomy): Eukaryota > Metazoa > Chordata > Aves > Apodiformes > Trochilidae > Heliangelus > Heliangelus exortis. The sequence goes on along the minus strand of NC_092424.1, from coordinate 24,864,744 downwards.
GACAGGTTAATTATCCTTTATAAAAGGGGGACAAATTGAACTGTGTCTTTCCATCATTTTTTGATCTATCAAGAAGCTTCTGAGGTGCTCAGATGCCGCTCTGGTGAATAGAACAGCTAATCCACTCTGCTATTCTTTGCTGACCCTGGTCCCCCCATCGGGGCCTTGCAGTATATTGCTGTTGTTTTTTGTTTCGCATTCAACAGATTCCACTTTATTATGAATTCAGAAGGATTTTTTTCCTCCATATGTTGGCTGACAGCTCCCCTGAAATAACTGATGGCTAAATTTAAACTCTGATGAAAATTAACCCGAGTGTTAAATGCAAACAGGAGCTGCTTGGAAAGAAAAGAGTTATCATGGTAAATGCCAAACAGTGGAAAATGTGTGTAAATTAATGGAGTCTCACTGGTGACAAGCTGTCAGGCAGTTTGATGGCTCTTGCTAGTGCTTCAATCCCACTGAAGTTGGCCAGAGGGCAACATGGACAAGTCCTGCTTTTCAAAAAGACCGCGGGATGCTTGACAGTAACGCTAACTAGATGATCTAAAGTTCATGGTCAAATAAGATTTTTTTTTTTTTTTTTTTGCAAAGCTTTGCACTAAATAGAGTTCAAGCACAGCTGGGCTATGAATGAGATATCAATTCACAGTTTTCGTAGAACGGTCAAAACAGAATGCAGATTTTAGAGACTAGAGTCACAGTGAAAGGAATTCAGAAAAATTTTTTATTAGCTAGCTGTGATGATTCTAGAGGAGGCTTCTAGAGAAGTCTCCTCTAGATTGTATTTTAAATTTGATTAAAAACAGATATTATTTTTAGTCTCTTAAAGAATATTTCAACAGAACTATCAGCTCTCAAGTAAGTTTTGACTACATATGTAAGATATACTTTGTGTCCTATTTTGTATTTTTCTTGGCTATTTTATTTTTCAACATTTTTATGCTGTGCATTAAAAAAATTAATTAGTACTGTGCTGCTAATTACTTCTCTGGTAATTGTGCCTAATTCTGAGTAATCTTAATTTCTGTTACAATACAGTTTAAACATTAAATAAACTTATTTAGTGGGAATTAAGTTGAAAACACTATAATGGATACGAGATATACACTAAGCTTTAAGATTTACAGACCTGAATGAATCTGGTTTTCATTGCATTTTTTTGTTTTTTGTTTTTTTAATGGGAAAGAAGTTACATTCCTAGTCAAATTAGTGAAGTTTTTACCTAAATCATCTGTGGATTGGGCATAGAGTGTAAGACATAAGAAAACCTCACTTTAGTGGGCAATTCACAATTGCTGATACTTACATGAGATTAAATCAACAATATTCCTTATGGAAATGACTGTCCATATTGTTCAGGATAATTTATCCTAATCTCATGCTTGAAGGGACCAGTCTCAAAATCTTAGCAAACTTCACAGAATGTGAGAACAAATTATATCTGATTTAGTGCCTTGGGCAGGAGAAAGGATGAAGTGCAGAGCTGTTCTCTGTGAAACACCCAACTCATGTGACCCCAACACTTCATTTCACCTCCTGTGATTGTTGCTACCCACCTACCTTTTGATTGTTGCTACCCACCTACTATTTAGTTTCTCCTTGGGCTTTCTTCATAATTTCTAGTGCCTTTATCAGTCTAAACACCGTCAATTTCTTGAAGCTCTCCTTTCATTTCTGCAGAGCACTGGCTTCTCAATGGAAATGATCTCTGCCAGAGCAAAAAAGGGGGGATCCCTCTGCCAAGATGCCAAAAGGGATCACTCTGTATCATATTTCCAAGAATGTAACACTCATGCTGAGTTTGGAACTGTGAGCACTTTAGCTTGAAATCTTTTTTCTGTGACCCATAAAAGTTAAGTTGTGGGCTTCGTCAATTCCAGGAAATATGATGTGAAATCAAATATTTACAATTCTTTGATTCAGGAAGTCTGTTTTCTGTTTCACAATCAGCACCCTTTATTTCCAACACGGTGGGGCAGTTTGATTCCTACTGTAAACACAGATATGTGAAATCACAAAGTAAACTCCTGTGCAGTGCTGGTGAAGCCTGAGGACCCAGCTCATGTTTGAGAGCAAATCAGAGGCAGTCAAACAAGGTCTCTGTGGAGTCAGCCTGGATTTCAAGAAAGCCAAATATTAGACAGGAGGAGCTCTACAGCGGAGATAACCTTTAAAGGGACTAAAACTTGGAGTCCAGCAGCAGCAATGTGAAACTCTTGCCACTGCAGGTGTGCCTCTTTAGGGTGCTAGGCTGGCAGCAGGTAAAAATAAATAAGGTGTACAGAACAAGAGAAGAGGAGGAAAATAATGAGGGAATCTAACTGCTGATCTTGGTAACATGGAGTGAAAACATGTCTGTGCTTCTGGTTTGTAAATGCCGATGGCTACACAGAGTGTCTCTTTGACTGAAAAAAAAAAACAAAAAAACAACAAAACAAGCTGTTACGTATCTTAAGGATCTTAAGATTATATGTTTGCTTGATCAATAAAAAAAAATGGTTATCAAGTGTGACTTTGGCCCTTTTCCTGCATAAGGGCATTTAAAGAAAAAATATTTTCAAACTCTGGAGTCTTTTTTTGGAAAAAAAAAAAAATATCCACAACTCCTTAGGGAGCAATAATGTTCAGTGGCCAATATTATCCTACATTTTACAACGCAGGGTTATGCAGAGATACAGTGACTCTGTTAATCTATCTCCGGAACAAGAAGCAGTGGAAATCTGTCAGCATGGTCCTGGGAGAGCATTATTTGCACAGCTGGAAGTGTAGAGATGATCAGATTAAAAAACTTTTAGTCCCCATCTAGTGTCTCTCACACAGGGCCTTACTGTGCTATGATTAAGCCTCACTGGGAGCTGGCAGAGGGATTGCTAATACAGCTCATTTCTTGGAGACGACATGCCCCTGTGTATAGCAGTAGAGTTCCTGCAGTATTTACCACTTTGTTGATGCTCCTGCACAAAACTGCTTCCAGTGTGGCAGGATTTAAATGTATCAGAAACTGAATAAAGACTAGGTTGTGTCAGATGCATTCCTCTGTTCTTTGGTGAGCCTTTCTCTCTTCTTGGTGAATGCATAGTAGAAATTTATAATTGTTTCTTGAAAGCTTTTGCAAGGATGACCCTTATTCTTATGAACGTCCTAATCCCTGAGTTGGAAAATTCCACTCTTTTCCCTAATAAGATTTGTAATTCTTTCATGTAAAGAAGGAGTCACTAGTATAGGGGGACACTAATCCACCTACAAGATTAGACAGCTTCTCTGGCATTTCCCACACCTTCTATCAACAAGCAGATGAATGAGCAGAATTGCATATTTCTCTGAGCTCACCTTTATGTGTTAAAGTTTTGGGATTTTTAGGGGTTGTTGTTTTTGGGTTTTTTTTGCATTGGCATAGCTCACAAGAGCAAGTTTTCCTTGAGAGTTGTTATACTGCTTAAGAACACAAGGATAAAAGAGTCTGTGCTCAACTTTTGCATAATCTCAACATAGGAAGTAGTGACAATATCTGGATACAAACAAAGTAAAAGGGTAATACAGTCCAAGAAATGAGGCATCTTTAGGCTATATAAAATCTTACAGTGTACATACATCCAAAACCTGTTCACTGTGTTTCTGTTGTTGCTGCTGTTGAACACACAGAAAATGAGAAATAGCAAGAGAATGAAATATGAGTGTGCAACAAAAGATAACAGTCCGAACGGATCAGATGTGGGAATCAGCTCTCCACTTATCAGGAGATGATTGATAATTTGCAGAGAGATTCTGGAAGTGAGCATAAGTGATGAATCTGATGCAACAGAGAAAATGATGTTGCAATAATCAGGATGTGAAGTGAGCAGATACCATCCAAGAGTTATCTTTATATAGTTTGACATGAAAATCTATATCATGGAGAAGTCGCACAATAAATATCTCCGAGGTTTAGACACAGGAGAATGTCTAGGCTGTGTTGAAAACAATGCCAAAGATATTCACCAGAATACCTGATCATAGCAAACGGGAGGAAGCAAGGAATTCTGGCTAGGAGTCATATGTCAGAAGACATAAAAAAGCGGGTTTTTTTTTTCTTGATAGTAAATTTAACCTATCATTAAACACATGTGAAAGGAAATTTCAGAGGTCAAGATTTTATTTTGGACAATATTGTGGCAAAGTTCAGGCTATAATAATTTAGTTTTAAAATATTTAAAATGGTTCATCTCTAAAAAACACATCTCTGAATTTTTTTACTTGTACTGAGAGTTCTTTTGTATTTTTAATGCTACATTTTCCCCTGAGGAATACATATAGAATATATGCATTGTGATGGATGAAATGCTAAATTATATAACTTTATTCTCCAAATCCCTAAGAAGGCATCTACGAAATACTCATTTATATAATTTCATTTTCCAAATGCCTATTTGGCTTTTGATGAAATATCCTTTCTTACCTTCTATGTCAATACTTCAGTTTTTGTTGTATCAGTTTGACACATCATTTGAACAGGAAAACCAGACAGGTATCTGGGGCAAAATTCACAACTACACAAAAAACATCTCAATAATCAGCTGTGGATCTGCACTCTATAAAGTTAATGAGAAAAACAGAGTCCACTATGGGATTCAGAGGAAGGAGTTTGTCACCCAAAACCATTAAAAAGAAGACGTGGTAGGTCTGTCTCCTTGATCTCTGATATCCTAGGAGAGTACCTTTATCCTTGCTCTGGAAGTTGAACCATTTGGAAGAAAGAATTCAGAATTAATTGAGTTATGGGGGTGTGAAAAGGAAGTTGTCTATGGTCTAGTACATTTAGCATATATGATGGGACAGGCAGAATGATAGCTTCCAGTCCTTGCTTAGAAGATTGTTTTTGCATATTATCTGATACATCTTTATGTAGAATGTGTTAAAAACCTGTTGCATCTTTCAGAACAGACCACTTCACCAAACTGCATGCCTAGACAACCATTCTGCCTCTTGATCACCAGAAATGTATAATGCAGTATAACATGACACTGTTTTATGTACCATTGCTCTTAACACTGCAATGTAATAAATATATATAGCATAAGCATGAAAATATAAAAAAATAAAATTAGGTTTCCAAATGTAAATTTAGGTCTCAAACAATGTTCCAACTTTTGTGTCATTTGAATTGATATATAGGTAAATAAAGCAGTGGAACATCTCCCTTATGAGGAAAGGCTGAGGGAACTGAGTCTCTTTAGCCTGAAGAAGAGGATAGTGAGGGGCAACCGCATTGATGTATATATATATAAAGGGTAAGTGCCAGGAGGATATTGCCAGGCTCTTTTCAATGATGTCCAACTATAGCACAAGAGGTAATAGGTGCAAGCTGGAGCGTAGGAGATTCCATGTATATATGAGGAAATGCTTTTTCACTGTGAGGATGACAGAGCACTGGAACATGCTGCTCAGTGAGGTTGTAGAGTCTTCTTCGTTGGAAACATTCAAAACCAGCCTGGACACATTCCTGTGTGACCTATTTTAGGTGATCCTGCGCTGGCAGAGGGGTTGGACTCAATGATCTTTTCCAACCCCTAACATTTTGTGATTCTGTGTAATTAGTAACAGATTTGCATTCCAACATAGAGAAAAAAACTGTGATGACTAAGAAACAAAGCTAAAGCTCTTCAAAAGTTTGTCAAGGGTAAAGAGAACTCCTAAGAAGCATCCTTAAGGAGGTGATAGTAAATATCAATGCTGATAGACTGACACTCATGGCAAGATGGCCCAGTGTTGAAGGGTCCCAAATCAGAGACGGGATTTAGAAGCAGAGAGCTCAGAAGGGAACAATAGATAGCAAAGAACAGGTAAAACATTGGGGGGGCGTTGTTGAAGAGTGGTAGAAGGGTTATTGGTTGGTTGTGTTGGAAGGGTTGAAATGCTGTTGCAGGACACATGCAGAAGGGAGCTGTTAACATAAGGAAACAGCTGATGTTCAACTGACTCTTCATCATGAATACTGAAATTTTCAGAGGAAGATGCTAAGGGGGGGAACTGAAGGAGGCATCTCTGGTAGCAGCAGACTTAGATGGGGCCTGAAAAGGAGAGGAAGTTTATCTGTGAATAAAAAAAAAAGACATGGTGAAAAGGTTAGAGGGAAATGGTAGAAGCCTTTTTTTATAGAAGGAACATACAGCATCTGAAGGAGAAACAGCACAGGCAATGTTCCAACAAGGAGCCCATGTGGCTGTGAGCATTGGTAGCCACAAGGAAAGAGGCATGGAAAGGTCTTGGATAACTCTGTGTGGAAAGATAAAGAGGAAGAAACGGAGTTTTGCAAAAAACTGAGAATAATTTCATGGGAGAGATGAATGAATAATAAAAATCAGTGGGATGGAAAGATGGCTGGCTTTGTACAGATGTCAGAAACTTGTCTTTTCCTAGATATTTCTAAGCTGATGACCACAAGATTTAGGGTAGACAATTAGAGAGGTCAGATATTGGCACTATTACCAGGGCATCAGTCACGTCCTTTAAAGTTTATGTATCTACTTTGATGATAATGCTGACCTCTTACTTACTCACCTAATGGATCAGAGCTTAGGTTTTATAATCAGTGAATACATGAAAGGTGGTTGTAGTGATGTGGGTGCTGGCCTCCTCTCTCAAGTAAATACTGATAGGACTAGAGGAAATGACTTGAAGCTGCAGGGGAGGTTTAGACTAGATGTTAGGAAGAATTTCTTTATTGAAAAAGTAGTCAGACACTGGAACAGGATGCCCAGGGAGGTGGTGGAGTCACCATCCCTTGAGTTATTCAAAACTATGTAGATGTAGCACTTCAGGACATGCGCTAGTGGGATAGTGATTTTTTTTTTTTTTTTTTTTTTTTCTGGGTTGATGTTTGGAAACAGTGATCTTAGGAGTCTGTTCCAGCTGTGACAATTCTGTGATGCTGTTATTACAATTTCTAGATCGATCTGAATGATTATTAAACAGAGGGAACTAAGAGAACTGTTGAATATATAGATGATTTTTGTGGGGGAATTTTTAACATGGGATAGATATGAAGTTACACAGAATTACAGAATTGCCACAGATGGAAAGGACCTTCAGGACCACTGCATCCAACTGTCAATAAAAATTAAAATATATATATCAGTAGCTGTATCACCCACTGAAGTGTGTGCTAAAGTTGATTTAAAAACCATCTACATGGTTTTTAAAAATTTCCAGGGATGGTGACTCCACTACCTCCCTGGGCAGCCCATTCCAATTCCTAACTACTCTCTCAGTAAAGAAATTCTTCCTCTGATCTAGTCAAAACATCCACTGGTGTAATTTCAGGCCATTTCCTCTGGTCCTATTCACTTGAGAGAGGCCAGCACCACTCTCTCCCTAAACCTCCATTCATGTAACTGTAGATAGCAATAAGGTCCCCTGTCAACCTCTTCTTCTCCGGGCTAAACATTTCCAATTCCCTCTGCCTCTCCCCACAGGACTTATTCTCCAGACCCTTCACCAGCTTGGTTGCCCTTCTCTGAACTCAGCACCTCAGTGTTTCTCTTGTAGTGAGGGGCCCAGAATTGAACACTCCTGGTGCAGCCCCACCAGTCCTGAGTACAGGGGCAGGTTTGCTTCCTTTCTCCTGCTGGCCACGCTGTTCCTGATACCAGAAAGCCAGGATGCTGTTGGCCTTCTTGGCTACCTGGGCACACTGGTGTATCATATTCAGCCAGTGTCAATCAACACCCCCAGGGCCTTTTCTTCTAGGCGTCTTTCCAGCCACTCTTCCCCACGCCCGAAGCATTTCATGGAGTTCTTGTGACCAAGGTGCAGGGACCCAGCACTTTGCCTTGTTAAACCTCATTTTATTGACCTTGGCCCATTTGTCCATGTCCCTTTGCAAAGCCTCAAGCAGATCCACCCAACTTGGTGACATCTGCAGACTTACTAAGGAAGCCCTCAATGTGGAATGGAAGAAGATTTGAAACTTCTCCTGAAACAGCTTCACTAATAATTATTATAATAATAAATGCTATATAAAACCTCCTAGCAATTAGGTTGCCACTGCTCTTATTACCCTCTTAGATGCTAGAAAACATTTCCAGAGAATGTGTTCTTATGAGGTGGTCTGAACTGCTGTGAGATGCTGGGCAGTGCCTGCCAAGTGCCATTGCTCTTGCAGCCCTCTTGTAAAGGTGCTTCATCAGAAAATGTTTTGACAGATTTGTTTAGAGGAGGAATTTTATTTTCCTTTCCTTCTTCCATAAGTAACTGGGGAAATTGATTTAAAATCACTCCCTCTTGTATATTGAGGAGGGATTTTTTTTTTTTTCTTCTTTAGGGTGAGGGGTGGGGTGTGAGGGTGAATCTTTATCTACTCTTTACCTACTCTTGAAAGGGAATTAAAAGAAAAAAAAAACCAAACACATCCAAACCTACTGGAATTTGTTACACTGTTATTAGAAGGAGTTAACAGTCAATCAACCCGTTTTAACAATGAACTGAGACCCTTGCTGGTTCAAAGCACTCTCAGCAGACTCTAACATCCTGAATTTATGGATATGGTGCAGCACCTGACTGACAGCTGTCCTGCACATCCCCAGAGGATTAAGAAAACTCTGCAGAGCAGGGGAGGGTGAGATCTGCAGAAGTGTCCTGCGAGGCTGCATCAGCTCACAGGTAACTGACACTACCTCTTCCTCTGAATGGCTCCGGCCCCTCTTGCTTCTCCATCTTCCTACCTTCCCAGCCATCTGTTCCCGCTGCTCCCGCAGTCTCCCCGCTCTTTTCCCGCCAGGGCCTGTCTGCGCAGACGGCTATGAGAGCATCTGATGAGGTAGGCCTCGGGCCCCTTCATCACTTCTCGCCACGAGGAAAGCACCAGCTGTCTGGCTTCATTTGCATTTTCTCTCCAAAATAATGAAATTAGCCATGAGTATCCTGAGGTGATGCAAGACGCAAATTTAGGCTGGATGTGTCAGCCTGCGCTGGGAAGGGAGAGGGAAGGTCATGGAGGATGCCCGCAGCATTGAAATGGAGGGCAAGACGTGTCCTGCCTGCTGCAAGGGCCCCACAACACAGGGAGATAGCACACTTGCCACCGCCCTTGTCCCCCTTCCCAACCTCCTCACCTGGGACAGACGCGTCTACTCTGTGTCAGTAAAACCACAGGGATAAAGCACAAGCGTGTTTTAGTTCCTTGCCAGCCCGACCCAGATGTCAGTCGTTGCTCAAAAGTGCAGCTGGGCAGTATTTTGATCTGTCAGTAGCTGCGTTACGGCAATTTTGGATGAGGCTGGCTTGCCCTCCCATCACACAGCTTCCACAGCACTACCATTTTTAATTATCTCAGCGTCTGTTCAATCAGGACTTTGCCACAGCTGCTGTAATGCAATCCTCGTCTCCGCTTTTTATTTCTGATCACCTGAACAGAGAGGAGGATATTTGCTGAAGTGCTCCTAAAACTAATGCTAGCACAACTGAATGAGAAGAGCAAGCTGACATTCAAGCCTTGCAAGCTCTCATTGTATCAGGGATAATCACCACTTTGCTATTTTAACTGCTATTTTTTGCACATCTATTGTGTATATGTTTATATAGCATAAGAATGTTTATAAAACATGCAAAGAAGTTGACTTTTCCCATTATGCAGTTTCTTTGTCTTAATTATTCTCCAGTGACAAACATAAAGTCTATGGACAGCTTTAAGATAAATGTAGAAGAATTGCAACAGTAGGATAAAACTGTGCCAAGATGAAGACAAAATATTTAGAAAAAAAGCAATTTTAAATTTTAGAAAATTTAAAAAGCATTAATATTATTTGTGTGCCTATTTGTTCAAATAAGCTAATGAATTAGTTTAGGTAGGCAAGAAGTTTGTTTTGAGTGAATATTTTGAAATATTCTGAGCAAGTAGATTTTTTCTCTTTAAATTATTGTTATCACTCACAGTTGACTCTATAACACACACAACAAAACTAATTGCTGGACTCATTTTACTAGCAAATGCTTACACTCAACTCTATGAAAACAAAGGGCTAGCCACACATCATGAACCAATATCAGAGGGACTAGTTTCAGCAGATAATATATTTACAAACATGGCAGGCTAAAGACATTTCAAATTCTCTACTTTCTCAGTGGAAATTATTTGCTCTGCTGCAGCAAGCAAACTATGCACTAGGAATATGTGTCTCTGTGTATGTCTATATGGAAACAAAATCCCAGCTGCCAGAACAGGTCTGACCACTCATGACACCTCTTGGACAGTTGGTTGGTGATGGATTCAACAGCAGTTTGTGAGGCTGTGCTTCCTCTCACCCATGTGAAAAGGCTAAATGTTTACCTGCATTTTTTTGGTCTTTTCTTTCACATACATAGCAATAATCTAGGTTTTGCATCCAGGAAGCTGGTTCACAGGTCACAGAGTAAGACTGAGGTGCTGAGGGCCCCCAAAACAAGATGCAGATATAGTCTAATGGGTGCTGAGGTTAACTCATTAGATAATAATTTAATGAATAAATGGCCATGTTCTATTAACATACAGGTTGTAATCTATAAAGACCTTTATTTTTTGGATTACTAATTTTGTCTGCAGCCACATATTATGTGCAGCCATGCTGTATGCCCACATTGTCCAAAAGACAATGGGAAGGTTCATGTGGTCAAATATTGGACTACCTTGAAAAAGAGAGTTCTTTTCAGGAACTGATTATTCTAGATTCTTGGGGATGAGAGTGCTTCTTTTACTTTGTACGTACTTAATTTCTTATGTGTATCCTGTGGGTGTATGTATTAGAGTCAAAAGAACATACACAATTACAGTGGATCAGATTAAGAATTTTCCTCATGTGCTTAGAATTTAATAATAATTTATCATCTAGCTTGAGTGTAATTTATGTTGATTTTCAGTAATTCTAAGGTTTTGTTGATATCTCCAGCTCTAATTCTTCACTTCCATCTTCAAGAGATGTACTGCATTATCTGTTCTCTCCTACCACTTTTTTTCCACCTGTGCTTAAGGAATAAACAAATGCAGAATATGCCAATATGATCTTGCCTAGTGTTTGAAGTCTTCCCTTATTCTGAAATGAAAAGTGACATCATGGTACTGTGGCAGGGTATTTTCATGTTCACAAGAGTTTCCAGTGGTTAGAGTAAAGCTGTTTTGCTATTTGAAATACAGCAGAATGCCTGCAAGTCCATGAACAAAGACAGACACTGGCTTCTGTGATATTCTTTTGTCTGCATGACAAAGCTTTTCTTGAAAGTGTGAAGAGGAGTAGATTCACATGTGAGAGGTGACAGCCTACTCATAAGACACAGCTCTTTCTTGGGAGTTTCAAATTCTTGTGTTTGTAATATTCTATTTCAATGGCTGGAGATCTAGATATCCCTCTTTGTCTTAGCTGTTTAATTCATTGTACCTCCCAGGCAGTTCTTGTACTTGCTTATGGTTCCCTATCATAATATATTATTTCTAGCAGTGAAATATCTTTTTCTGCATCCAGACATGGATAGGTTTGATAAGTAACTGCAATACATGGTAAAATATGTGGTGAAAAATGGTCCCAGTGATCAACTGTACCTTCTTTGGGGGGAAGTCTTAAGCTTGATTAGTAAGGAGAAGCAGAATGGTCCAAAGTACACAGGTTCTCTGAGGTGGAGCAAGAAAAGAAGTTCTTTGGCATATACAGTGGTTTTCAGACACACTCAAAATAGCTTTTTTTAACTGTTTACGGAGTTGAACGATAAACAGACAATGGGAAGTCTTTACTATGTCAATCTTTACTTGTCCAAGTCTGACTAAAATTACCTTCCTTGCATTCTTTCTTGCAATCTGGTTCTGACTTCTTTCTATCACAGGCTGTTTTACCAAACATATCAATGACTCAGGCCTCTTCAGTGCTTACTTACCACATATAATGATGCACCTTGCCTGACAGCTCTTCATGTCAGTCAAGTGTCTGGGTCAGGTACTTATCAATTGACCCTGTGTTAAAGGTAGACTCTCATTTCAGCACCTGTCAATAGCAGCTTTTGAAGCTTTTAGAGGGAAGGCTGTATTAGTAGAGCAACTTGTAACTGAGCATGCATGGACTTTAAAGTAAGGGAAACATTTCTAAAATTCTGAAAGCATCTCAGCCTCTGGTTTTGTGGTACTTAATGAAAAGATCCTTTTTTCTTCTTTGTCTAGAGGACAGCTTTTGCTAAACTAGTGTCATTGGGAGGCATGCTGATAGCGAGAAATGCAGTCCTAACAATGTACACAACTAAAGCCCTTCCTAGTATCACATCCCTTTTCTAAAACAAATGAACACAAATAAAATGCTGGTCTCTTGTACTGTGCTAATGTGGAAGGAGAACCTTTTGATTACTAGATGCAGTTACCATGAGCTCACAACCTGGAATAGTGTCTACGCTTCTCCTTCTGAGGTGTTAATCACAAATCTGCCAATCCTGTCCCACTTACAAGACAACGAAAGAAATGTTAACATGTAAAAATTCACAGAGGGGCACAGGAAAATTTCCCTGACACACTCCTGCTGTGACACCACAGCAATTGAAGAAGGACTGTCATTTGGTTGTCAGCCTTTGACCTCAACCAGACATATTTTGAAATGATGTGAAAAGAATTGCTGTGCTGTACGTCTGGCTCCTTACAGCTTTGCATGTCTGTCCTTGATGTCAGTCAAAAGTAGTTAACTGGTACCCATGGAGTCTAAAAAAAAAGCTCCTTTAAAATATCAGTAATGACTTCTGTTAGCAAGACTAGCTCTTGTCAAGTAATGACTTTATGACATAAGGTATTGTTTATCTAGGCATCGTTCTCTTACTTGCATTTTAATGAACCTAATTAATAATAAGTTAGAAGTCCTCAGCTATTTCTTCACAGCTGGACCATATGCACTAATTACACTGAGTGTGCAAACTTAGACTAATCCCTTCGTCAAAAGAAATATTTTAATTTAAAAAAACCCAATGTACTTTTTTTTCACCTGATTACTTTAAAGATGTAATCTTTTCATTCTGGCAAATTTGCACAGAATCAGAGTAAACCTGGGAGTGGAACAATTCTATAATTTATAATTTTTCTAGTGGTAGAATTCATTCTTAAAATAATTGAGGAAGATCATTCAAGAGCAGAGTGGTGTCAGGTTCATCTCTGATGTGCGTTGGGTTCCATAAAAGTAAGGGATAATAATTTTTAAGTTGAAGGATAATCACCAATCTCTATGAAAAGATCCTTGCTGTACAGAAGTGTAAAGGATATCTACACTTAGCTGCAAACAAGTTGGGGACATTTCTCTAAATGCCGAAGAATGCATTACACCAATCAGACAATTCCCTAAAAGCAGTGAGATACTATTAGTTTCAGTCTAGTAATAATGTAGTCAATATTAGGTCAAACATTACTATTTGAAAATAAGAAGGGTGATTTTACCACAAATGTGTATATTTGTATTCTAAAAATATATAATTTATTTTAAAATATACATTCATAGAATCACCAAATTATTTGGTCTGGAAATGGACCTTAGAGATCATCTATGTCCAAGCACCCTGCTCTTGTCAGGGATACCTCCTACTAGACCAGGCTGCTCAAAGCTCCATCCAACCTGGCCTTGAATATTTCTAAGGAGGGGGCATCCACAACTTCCCTGGGAAACCTGTGCCAGTGTCTCACCAGCCTCACACTAAAGAATTTTTTCCTAATGTCTAAAGCCATTAGTCCTTGTCCTATCACTACATGCCCTTCTAGAAGGTCCCTTCCCAATATTCCTATAGGTCCCTCCAGGTAAGGCTGCTACAAAGTCTCCCTGAACTCTCCTCTTTTCCAGGATGAACAACCCCAACTCTCTCAGCCTGTCTTAATAGGAGAGGTACTCCAGACCTCTGATCACCTTTGTGGCCCTCCACTGGACCCACTCCAACAGCTCCACATCCTTCTTATGTCGAGGATTCCAGCAGACTTAGGTTGGGGACTCTACTGACTTCCAAAAAACTTCCTAATTATGTTCTTTAAAGTTAAGTAATTTGACTAATATCCTGTAATTTGATTGCTTTTCAACAGGTTAAAAGCTATACAGTACTTTTCCACTCCTTTGAAAATATAAATATAACTGTACAGTTGTCTATAGATTGTCTATACAGCATAGTAGGATCTAGTTAGCTTAATACTAATTTCATCTCTATATTAGATAGTTAAGTACCCTGATATCAGAAGAGTAGTGGAATTAGGGATTCACTAACTAGGAAGGGGATATTACAAAAAAATTAAGTATCAAAATCCATTTGTCAGATATTGTTGTTCATCAGACATCCATACATTTTCTAACTTCATATCAGTTCAAGTTCAATCAGTCTATCTTCACAGTAGAAGGAGAAATCAAACCAGCTGCATGAAACATAAACTCCCCCAAGCAGGATCAGCATTGTCCAGCTACATTGTTTTCAAACAATAAATTCTTGAACACTCCACTTAAGAGATTTTCAGGTTAGCCACTAAGCATATTAGAATCATATCAAAATAAAAAGTCTGTATGTGAAAGTAGACTTTGGGATACTACATACCAGGTGGTGGTCATAGAACTTCTTGTTTACCGACTGGAACCACTGTTATTCCCTTTTGGCTTTTGGGTTTTCCTTTTTTTTTTTATTTTTTTTTTTTTTATTCCAAACCATTTTTTCAATTGGGTTAGTCTTATGACTGAAGAATGGTGCTGATGGCTCCTCTGCCTTTTCTGCATTTTGTCAGTAAGGCCCCCCTCTTGAAGTAAGCAATATAAGATCTTGTGTTTAGGTGTAATTTTCTGTGTCTCAGGAACATATCCTTAATATTAGCCTCTGCTAGCTAAACCAACAACTCCTAACAAAAAAAAAAACACTTTTCCAACATGAAACCACCATAGAGCTGGAGAGTAATCCACTATGGTATCGTCCCTTCTCCTTCATCTCTTCAGCTCTTGCCCCAGTGCCAGTCTCAAAATTGTTTCCATTCTCTCAGTCAGTCCCCTGATATGTGCAAGCTCCACAGATTATACAGATACACTGTGAACCTAAGCCCAAGTTATCTGTTCTTAATAAGTTAAACTCCTATGTATGGTTAGCAGCATTAATAGCTGAAAAGTCCACATGGATTTTACTTATTGGCATAAGGTTTTCAGAGGCAGGGCTGGAAAGAATAAATTGTAAAAAGGAAGATTGTAAAATCATCTTTCTGTCTGCACACATTGAAAAGATATTTTCCAAAAACTTGGCTATAAAGTAATCTTTCTATATTGAAAAACCATTTCACCAGTAACATATGACATTAAGCAGCTACCTCAGCCTAGATTCACATAAAGAATGTGGGGAGCTTTCAGCAAAGGAAAAATTGACCTGATGTCATGAGATTTGGTTAGCCAGACAGAGACCGTTTCCTCCTTGAAAGTCACTGATGTGGAACTGAAAGAAGTTATTTGTGCAATTCTTACCCCCACAGGCTGGTCAGAGGCCACATTTGTATAACAGAATCACAGAATCATAGAATATGCTGAGTTGGAAGGATCATCTAGACCTGTCAGGATCTTCTAGACCAGCTTCTGTCCCTGTGTAGGGCACCGCCAGAATCACACCATGTGCCTGACAGTGTCATCTGCTTGGTGCTGTGACCACTGGCCTGGGGAGCTTGTTCCGTTTCTCAGCTGCCCTCTGGCTGAAAAACCTTTTCCTGATATCTAACCTAAACCTCCCCTGATTCAGCTTCCTACCATTTCTCCAAGTCCTGTCTTTGGTCACAGGAGTGAAGAAATCAGCACCAAGCCCATCTCTTCCCATCGTGAGGAAGCCCTATACTGTGAAGAGGTCACCCCTCATCCTCCTTTTCTCCAAACTGAACAATCCAAGTGACCTCAGACATTTATCATAATTCATCCCCTCCTGACCCTTCACCATCCTTGTTGCTCTCCTTTGGATGCTCTCCAACAGCTCGATGTCTTTTCTATCCTGTGGTGCCCAAAACTGCAACAGGACTGAATGTCAGGCAGTACTCAAGGCCAGAGGCACTGCTGGCTCTTACTCAGTTTGCCATCAATCTGGACCCCTAGGCCCCTCTCCACTGCACTGTTCTCCAGACACTCACTCTCCAGTCTGTACCTGCCAACAGGGATGTCCCATCCTAGGTGCAGAATTCAGCACTTGCCCTTCTTAAACTTCATGTTATTGGTGATTGCCCAGCTCTCTAATCTGCTTAGGTCTCTCTGCAGGGCCTGTTTGCCCTCAAGGGAGTCGACCATTCCTCCCAATTTTGTACCATCCACAAACCTGCTTAAAAGTCCTTCCAGTCCTGTGTCTGAGTCACTGATGAAGATGTTGAGGAGAACTAGGTCAAGGACAGAGCCCTGCAGGACTCCACTAGTGACCAGTCACCAACTTGATGTTACCCCATTCACTGTCCCTCTTTATGCTTGACCTGCATGCCAGTTGCTCACCGATCATAAAACAGGCGAGTGTGAAGGCCTTTTGTAGTTCAATTATTATTGTTTTTTTAATACAACTACAAAATCTGCGGAAATGTGGATTTTTTTTTTCTTTCATCAGCTAATGTTCTCGCTCTCATTATGGTGCTTCCACTTAAGTCATGAGGAGATGAAACCAGGTGAGACTATGTAGAGACTTTTTCCTAATCACCCATCCTGACATTGCTTTACTGCTATGGCCTATTCTATTCTATTGTATGTAGGTAGATTCATTTTAACTGTTTGAGAGAATTTCAGCAATTTTAGCATATCTTTTGGGAGGCTGGTTGGCCATCTAATAAATTTTTCCTATAAGAACTTCAACCTGATGTGCTTTTCCATTTCTTATTTTCATTCCATGAGCCCCTTCTGCACTTCACTGTACCTTTCTATAATTCTTTATTCCTTCTGGCTCATCCACCCTATAGATTATTGCTAACCATTAGCTCATCCCCCCCCTATTTGTTGTTTAGCCAAGCTTTTACTCTGTGTCTTCAGACCTTTCAACCTTTTTTAAAATGAAGTGCTATTAACCTTTTGAGTATTGACTCTGGAAGTACAATAGTTGTTTCATAATGAGTTATTTCATGCATAATAGTTTCTATGAAAATTTAATAACGATGCTTTATCTTCTCCTTAGAAAAACAGTGCCAATCAAATTTAGAACATATTTTACAAAAATATAACAAATATTCTTATAGTTTAGAACAGAGGGAAATTTTCCAACAATACAGTTAAATGAGTTTGAGTTTTCTATTCTATGTTGTTCTCTTGGAAATCCAAATGTTATTGATTACTTGTCTAATCTGTAGCAGTTCCCCAGATCTTGCCAGATGAACAGGGTTAGTGCAACAGACTGTGTCCCCTCCATTAAACACTTCTGGTCAAAATCTTAGAGTCTCTCACCATGCACAGAAAAACTCTGACTGCTTTACACAGCAGCTTCTTCCATCTATGCACAGAACTCACTACTCTGAAAGGCAACCTGCTGTTGGAATAAGCATATCCACAAAAGACTGGATGTCTCTCCTGTTAAACACTGGCCTGTGTTCACAATGTTTCTTATGGAGCTGCACAATTTTGGAGAAGCCACAGCACATCTAGAGAAAGCTTTGGTGTCAGGGTAAGCTCTGGAGCCAGAGGTTGCCAGCATGTCTGCTCTTGATGAAATCAAGTAGTGAATTGAGAAGTAGAGAGAAGACAGCAGGAAAGACCTTGAGTTGAAGCTCAGGTGACATTTGTTCCTAAAGACCAGCCACTTTCTCTAAAAATTCAGGGCCAGACCCAATGTTACTGGAAATCACCCTCCTTTCATTTTTGGTGCTGTTACCAGCTGTGGCAGCACCATCACTGCACGCTCAGGAACTCCAGTTGTGAACCAAGGCACAGATGGAAAAAGATACTAACTGTACCTGAATTACCTTCTCTGTACTTAATTTGTGCTAAAGTTTGTTCTCTCAGGACCTTCCAAATATAGACACAAAATCCTGTTTCTGTTGGAAAGCTGAGAATCTCTCCCCTCCAGAAGGTTAGTGCTCCAGTTTATAACCTTGATATATTGTCTGCTCCTAACCTTGTTACTTAATTAAGTTTGGACTCCAGAGTGGTGCAATTCTGAGGTGCTAATACTGTGTTCAGTGAAGATGAGGCCATTGCTTTGCTTTTTTCAAGGGAAAGCAGCAGTGGAAGAATGAGTGTTTAAATATAATGCTGATTATCAGCCACAAGAATTACTTTTACAGTTATAAATCCTTTTATTCTTCTTTGCTTTCTACAAGAAAGATTCAGCTAATTTAGATATGTACACAATTATTTTAAGCAATGATTAATGGATTAATCTAACCATATGGAATTAGAGTATTAGTCTCAATATAGCATGAGATGTCAGATTATTTTTCTGGCTTAGGACTTGATTGTTCATAAAACTGTTCTGGAAGGATCTGGGAAGTGGGGAAGTGGTACAGAGACTATGCTGGGGGCTGGACCTCAACTCTCAGTTTTGTCGTATGGATTTTTTTAAGAGACATTTAAGATTTCTCTTAAGAGTTGTAGTAAGGCCTTTCCACACTGTTCCAGTCTTCTCCATTTATGGCCCTTTAAAATGAGATGAAATGGGTTAGTTGAAGGTTGCTGAATCCAGCATTTACTATGGGTAAATAAACCTGCTTTATGTATAATGGCAGGATGTTTTGTGGTTTTTTTCTTTAAAGGGAGCTATTTGATTCTGATCAAATCTTTTAAATGATAGAAGTGGTCCCAGTGGAGATGGATTAGTAAGCAGAAGGTAGATGAGGCAGTCAAAAGCTCAAACTGTAATTTGCCACATGGTCTGAGTAATTTATCACGCAAATGTCTGACACATATGTGGAATGTGTATATCCTACAAGTTTGATTGTGTTGTGCTTGTATAGTCACTGAAGATGTTTCCCAGCCTTCTCCAAGTACTGAAAAAAAGGCTGAGTTACACAAGGAATTTGTTACTCTTTGGTCTACAAAGCATGATGTTATAATGAAAACAGTCAAAACAGAAATTATCACTGAAGAGCACCACGAAATATTCATTAAGACAGATGCTGAAAATAAGGCTCAGCCTCAGGATAGATGTGAATGCATGAGAAAGAAAAACATAACCTTAAGAACCTCTCATAGGTTAATTTAATCAGAAAATACTCTGTGCATGTCTATACAATCTAAATGCAGTACTGCATAGAGGTATCTGTGCTAGCTAATACATAGAGGTGTATTTTTTGTTGTCTGCAGATAGATACATGGATATTAATGAAATTTGTTCATTTGTGCTACAGGCAACATTTCTCCTAGATAATTTTTTGTTCTGTATTTTTGTTTACTGCTGCATCAGAAGGATTTAATTTGCTGGAGTTTCTTTAAAAATTACATTGTGAAAGCAGTGGAGCCATCATGTTTTGTACACCTCATAGTGCTCTGCACCATCAGTAATTCCTGCAACATTTTGCAATACTATGAAAACACTGAAACAGAATCAATGTTTTTATAAAAAGAGCCTATTGATTAAAAAATAGCACATATATACCACAATTTTTTTTTCAGCTGGAACTACATAATCTATATAGGTACTTTGGCAAATGAGGATGTTACCAGGAATGTTTGAATAATCACTATTGCTTGATTACATTTTAAATTAAAAATAAAAAGTTCTGTACATGGTGTTAAGACAACAGTGTTAGCATGAAGAAAACCAGAAGAAGATACAGGTGTAAAACTAGATTTTTTATAACAACGTCAAAAATTAATGATGATATCTTGTTATTTGTTATTACTGCCTATTTATTGATTTTGCATATGTAGTAAGGAGGTAGTTCTACTATGAAGTTCTACTATGAAGACATTTTCATTGTCTAAAGTTTGACCAAAGTGACACCCAAGATAGATGAAGTAGCTTTAAAAAATGCATGAATTATTACAATTTTTTAAATACTTAAGAAGTATATAGCCAAACAGAGAATGACTCCCAAAAACTCAGTGGAGACAAATGAAAAGATTTGTTGTTCCTAGCTATAAGCTATTTATCAACCAAGCTAAATAATTGATGAAGAATGAATGAAACACTCTGCTTTGGTCTATTTTAAGGTAAGTACCTTCCATATACTCCCTTCTTTTCTGTTGCAAACATGGGAAATCTAGATTTTAAGATATTAGAGAATTCAGATGAGCTTTTATTTGCTCAAGTGTAAGAAGCTTTAAGCAGAACTGATAGTTGCTGATGAAATATTACTTAAGAAACCTACTGGCGTTGCCAGAGGAACCTTGTGACATACTGTAAATTTAAATATGTTCAATTCATCAGCATAATCAGAGCTGTGAACAAATTTATCAACACAGCCAGAATCACTGAGAAACAGCTACTAAGTCATAGATTATGGGGACTTGTTCTCTATCCCTACGTGTTTAGTGTGATTCCCTAGCAAAATACATCTGCTGGTCATCAGGGAACATATCTGATGGGTTTGCTCTTTTCCCTGGATTAGGCTAGTTATATCTAAGCAAGATCTAATCAAGGCCTTAACAAGCATTCATATGAAGCAGTTGTGAATTATTTTTTTTTGCTGGATTTACCTACTGATCTATATTTTTTGGTAAAAGAGAAATATATTTCATGTTGATCAGAATCAAACTTGATCAACTTGATCAGAATCAAAATTTCCTCACATTTTGTGCTGAATTCCTCTGAGAGCTCCAGCTTTGTTCTGAGCATGTGTTTAAAAGTATAAGTAAGTCAATGAAGTGATGGATTGGGAACCCAAGGAAGAATGCATAGGAGAGGCTGAAGGGAAAAAAACCCCAAACCTTACAAAAAATTTCTGTCTTGTGCTTTTGTCACAGCACTTCTGTGTTTATCATCCACTCCTGAAACCTGTGGCTCAAGAAATTTCTGCAAGGTCAGAGTAGCCTTTTGGAAGTCTTTTGATGCCATTGTAACTTCAGCAGCTTCCCAGCAACCTGACTACAGTCGGGCAGGGTTGCTAACAAATCCCCATAGTTGTTTTCACAGGCCTACTGTGATAAGTGAACCACGCAGATGGAAGGAAATTATGTGAAGCAATTTGGGCTGTTGTCCCCAGTCTGTAGCCTGATTTCCCTGCTTTTCCATCATCTAGCAAGCTAGGAGATTTAAGAAAATCAGCTAAGGTGGAAAGCAGCACTTTACTTCCTTGACTGCATAAGGAGCTTGTGTGAAGGGGTCACTTCTAATCACAGATGTTTGGGAAAAATCTCAGTGTAACTCTGTATAGTATCAAACTGCTCCTAAGGACTGTCAAACAGCCCTAGTTTTCTAATATATATCATAGATGATGAAAGAATAAAGGCTCTGTTCTTATTGGTCTTTTTAAATTTTATTTTCTTTAATATAGTTTTAAAAGCATAGCTCTCTTTCCCTTGAGCTTCAGGGCACAGAATAGTCCCAGAAAACACAATAAATTTCATTTAAGTTTTGGTTTTATATCAACCAGCTAGGAACTCTATAAAATTCATGGCTGTTAAGAAATCTACCTGCAGAGATATGTAGTGAAGCTCAGAAACAGCTTGATCTCTTTTTCCAAGTAGGATTTTGTAGCTCTGGGGACAATACAACAAATCAAAGCAAAAGGGGGGCAGAGGTTGCAGTGCTTGTCATTAATTTATGACAGTCAGGATCATCACTGTTTCTTTGTTAGGTTTTATGAACAATTTGAATGCTCTTGATTCTTTGTAACAGAAGGCAGCAGCCTACAGCTTTGCATCATCTGTTTCACAGATTTGTTTCCTTGAAAACAAATTTGACCAAAAGAGTCAAAATAGGAGATCCTCATGCTGAGGATATGTATGTGGCTCTCTGTTGTGCTCAGTGTAGGATATGTAAATTCTACATGTGACTTCTCTCCACAACTGAGTAATAATCTCTGACCCTAACACAGGTTAGCATTACTTTCCAGAGTCACTACCACTACTTATTGTATTGCAGAATGAGAAAGAGCAGGATAGTCTTGGGTAAGGACTGGTGATGCCAGTAACCAAACATCTCTGACTAGGCTGAGATGAACTTATGAATTTGCAGGTACCTGCAATGGGAGATGAAGGAAGGCATCTTGAGAATTTTTTTCCTCCTTTCCTCCTGAATGTTTTAAAAATACTAAGACAAAATTTATATGCTCTGATATATGCACTGCAGAAGTAATAAATACTTTTTACAGCATTTATAATACATTAATTACAGAGATGTATACAATAATAGAGCTGTTTGATCTACATTAACTGCACTATTAAAAAATATATACTGTACACACACTATTTCTCAAGCAATCCATAGAGCATCTGAAGGCCCTTAATAGCTATCATAAAATTAATAATAAAACATGCATATAATAAGCAACAGGAAAATTGCAGAGGAAAATGATGACTTGTGTACCTTATATGAAGTAACTAACATGTATGTTATGGTGTTACGTAATGATTTATTGAAAAGATGCATTTAAAGATTGAATGATTAGTTAATCAATCAGGTTTCACATAAGAAGACTAAAGTCAAATTCAGTTTTGGCTGTGAATTGGGTTTTGGAAAGTTTCACTTCTTAAGGAATCTTTCAAGCAGTGAAACCATGATAGTGTTTGGTATAATTCATTGGTGTTAGCAATTCACTGGTTTCTTGCACAGGAGGAATCCAGAAAAAGTGTATCTAAGGCCACAAAAGCCATTGCAAAGGAAAAGTTAAATTGCAATGCTCATATCTGACCAATCACACCTCAAATGCTGTCAAGCAAATAAAAAGTAGTTCACTTAATTGCTGTTATGAGCATTATTCCAGGGGTAGCAATGGACTGGTGATAACAAACGGCCCTTTTTATCATTCACTGAAAAAATATGTCATTATATGCAATTACACACATCTTGTGTGCAGTGTCATGAAGATTTCCCAAGCCAACCCCAGGCTACCTAGATTCAGCATGTTCAGCTAGGTACACTCGTGTAGATTCATGTGTCTGTTCTGGAAGGCAAAGCTATGACACCAGCTCTGTTTGGCTTTGTACTGTGCTGTGTTAGAGATGTCTGCCTGAGAAATGCCTCTGCAGGAATTTCTTCTATGGAGCTGAAATGCACCAGTGTAAACCAGTCGTGACTCCAGAAGCTAATTTAACTGGTTTCTTGACAAAACAGGAAACAAAAAATCTTATATGCTATGTAGAGCTTTCAACCTGTAACTGTGCTTTTCACTGTCCTAACACTAGCCTTTTTCTTCATGATAACTTTTTGCATCAATCTTTTAGTGCACAATATCAGAAAGACACTGTGGATCTACAATTGCCAGAGCTTTGGTAGGAAACTTACCTTTAATGATCAAGGACACAGTTCTGCCCCTGGCACCACAAAGCCAAGCTAACCAGCCTCTTGCTTACAGCACAAGAACTGTATCTGCTTGGACTTGGAATCAGCAGAATGGCTGAGACCAACTCACATGCACAGAAGCTGATTGATGAAGCATGATGCATCTCTTAATTAAGCAGAAGCTACTGATAAAAATGAACTTACTGGATGATTTGTGTGATTCTTGCAAGGCAGCCATATGTGCTGCACACTGGTAGTGGGAAATGGTGGTATGCAGCTAATGCTGGGAAACTACAAAAGAGGAAGCTTGTTAAGAAGCAGTTTGGATGGTGTCACTATTTCAGGGCAGTCCATGATTATTACCCTCCTCACTTATCCTTGCTTCTGTGATAAGCTGTCCTCTCTTCCCTCTGCACCCTTCAACCATTAGACCTTGCCATTACTGCTACTCCCACAAACAAATTTATTTTTACTTCTTTAGCTGTGACCACACCATTTGAGGGGATAAAATTCCTTGAATCGCATATCTTTTCTGTGAGCTATAAACATGTGTTTGTCTCAGCAAACTTTCACAATGGTCAGGGTCCAGATGCCTCTTCCTGGGCTTGTCTACAGCTCCTCACTGCAGCATTTTCCTAGGGAGGTGGGGTAGAAGCACACTTGGACGTGGGATCAGGAGGAAGGCTCCTGGAATCCAT